>NC_056730.1:298634422-298749422 GCF_019279795.1 Protopterus annectens | reverse complement strand
TTAGATAAAATGGTTGTTTAATAACTCAAAAATGCACTTCAGAGCATCTAGAAAACAAGGGTTCTGAGGGCTGGTTGCCTCTAGGCCATCCAGCTTATTCATTTATTTCCTCCACAGCTATTACAGTACAGTCTCGGCCAGTTAGTATGAAGAAACTGAAATAAAAAGGCAAAAGCATGAGAAAAAAGTAGTAAAACGCAATCTGAATGGTGTGAGTGAGGCTTTGGGCACCGCGCGGCAAGAAAGACTGGAGAAAATGGCGTTGGCTGCATCTTTTAAACCCCTGACGCACTGACGTCAGGGAAGAGGCGACAGCAACCGACGCTGGACCAAGACTTTGGAATTCAGGCCGACTGCAGGTAGCCTGCCAGCAGGATAACCCAAGAGTAATGACTGCAACAGTGAAACACGATGAACATCCAGGGAAGGCACCCTTGTTCACCTTCTTCCATACCACACAGTAGTCTGCTTCCCAAACTGAGCCCCCCCCCCGCTAATTCCTGAATGTGCCACTATATTGTGCGACAGTGAGCAAGTGACAGCCTGTGCACTTCCTTGGTTAAAAAGCAGCACTAAAAAGAAAAAGAAAAAAGACTTTACTAGAAATTTTCATTCTCAATAATAAAAAAGAAAAACTTCCACTTAGACTGGGTACTAACAAACTGTATTTTTTTACTAACTTCAGCTCATTTCTTATGAGTCATGACTTCTTTTAACAACTGCAGTTCAGTTTCTAGTTTAAACCACAATTTCCTTTAAGCATACCATTTCATGTGTCTTACGTTCAAAACCTTCTTCTAAGGCAACACTGTCTTTTCAGACATTAACCATTACATGTAAGTGCCTCAATCTGCTTAGCTGCATCACCTTGTTCCGACAGCATAGGCACTCTCCTGACGAAGACCCCCATCTTTGTCTGTTTTACTTTTCAATTGCTCATAATCATCTATCTGTCTTTCATGACTTTCTTGCAAGCCAAACTTCACAGTCTTCACTTTTGCCACTGCATTCTTGTGGTGAATTGTACCTTTACAATTTTCTCTACTTCCAATAACTGCTCGATGTATATTTGCAGTCTTTGCTTCATATTCAGCAACAGATCCTCCTGGCTATTGTCTTTGTAGCACAACGTAATAACTTGAACATCTTTTCCACTCTCATAAGTTCATTTGTTAGCAATTCCACTTCAGTTTGCAAATGCTGATGTTTTATTCTCAGAGCAAGCATAGTGTCATACATAGTTTGAAAATCCTATAACATTTCTTGTTTAGTCTCAAACATACAAGCTCAGCTTAAAACCTCACTTCATGTTTATCTAGTTCATGCATTAGTTCAAGTTTATCTTTCCCGTGTTTATGATGATGTGCTTTGTATTAATTTGAAGTTTCTGTAGTTCTCAAACTGTTTGTGTAAATATTTTGTCCTTTCCGTATCTTTCTTTAATTTTCTATTCTCTTTCCTTACACAATGCAAACTTTGTTGGTACTCCGATGCAGCTCGATCTTTGTTATATACCACCACTTGTTTATCTTTCAACTATTACATCAGCTTGTTTAGGAGTTATGGGTGATGGTATTTAATGTAGCATGTCCATATTAAGAAAAAGTCTACAGATTATAAAAAAAATATCTATAAGCTCTGTAGTATAAAGATGTTAACCTGAATGTACAACTTCTTTACTTTCGGCTTCTCCTAAGGTGGCAAACCATTCAGTGATATCAGCTCATTATGTGTGCTCAATAGTGTTACCATTGATCACCATAAAATTCAGAAACCTTCACCCATGACTTTAGTACTTTTTATTTATTTATTTATTTATTTATTTATTTATTTATTTATTTCATATTAGAAAGATGACCAGAGTGACTGTACAAAAAAGAGAGGTATGTGTAATGGCAGAAACTGAAGTACTACACTTATTTCTATTTCTCCCATCATAAAAGTGTTTCTTTGCTGTAAACGTAAATATCAAATTAGAGAGATAGAGTAAAGTAAAAACAACCTTATAGCACTGTTCATCCATGAAATGCAAGCTGCATTCCCTTCAATAGAGACAAAGTGTAAAAGGGCTTGTTTAAACCAGTTTTAGCCCAAAATATTTAAATGGGCGAGTCGTAACTCACCAAATAACTTGCAAGCTTCTTTCAAGTCTCTTCCTACTCTCAAGTTAGAGGTTTCTTCCGGGTCCCAGTCAGTATGTCTGTCTGTCTCCCTCGGTCTCTCTCTCTCTCTCTCTCTCAAGTGAGGCTGTTTCTTTCTTTCTCTTTCTCTCCTCTCTCTTCTGGAGTCTTCCCACAGGGTCTTCCCCCAGTTTTCTCTGAAAGGATGAAAGTGTGACCTCCTCCACCTCCACTTTGGAGTTCTTTGTCTCTATTACACAGAGGATGCTGCTGGGGCCACTCTGTCTCAAAATATATATAAATATCTACTGTGACAGAGTGGCAACAGCAGCACACCTTGAGTAGTAGAGACAAAGACCCCCAAAGTGGAAATGAGGGAAGACACACCTACAAACATATACATGTGTGTATACATATATGTATGTGTGTGTGTCTCTCTCTCTCTCTATATATATATATATATATATATATATATATATATATTTATATGGATTCCTATTACAAGAACAAAAGTTCACTACTTTGAACTTGTAATAGGAAGCCTCACTTCTGCGAAAGTTCACTTTAACGAAAGTGAACTTTCGCGTAAGTTCACTTCACCGAAAGTACTGCAGCACAGTGGAGGACATAAAAAACAAGCTATGTCCTCCACTATGGTGCGATAGTCATGGACCTTAGGGTTAGGGCATGGGTTAGGGTAAGGGGATAGTTTGTAAAGCTATCCCTTTACCCTAACCCATGCCATAACCCTAAGATTCGTGACTATCGCACCATAGTGGAGGACATTGATATGTCCTTCACTGTGCTGCTGTCATCACGGACCTTAGGGTTAGGGCACGGGTCATACGGACTATCCCCTTACTATGACCCGTTCCCTAACCCTAAGGTCCATGAGTACTGCACAGAAGTTCAGTACAACACCCATTCGTTGTACTGAACTTCGCGTAAGTGCACTTTCAATTAAGTGCACTTTCGCTGCAGTGAACATTGCATGCACTATTTCAAAGTAGTGAAAATTCGATCTACTGTATGGAATCCATATATATATATATATATATATATATATATATATATATATATATATATATACACATATACAGTTCAATTGGTTGACGTGTTTGTGAAATGCAAGTAAACTACTGTACGTTTTGAGTGAAGGGACATTTGTGTGAACATTGAGTTGGGCAACATAATGGGTGGATAATGGTAAATGTGGGGCTGGGAGTCTGTGCGTGAGTGCGGATGTCAGTGCAAGTGTTTTACTGTTAGGTAAGGGGACAAATTGTGTGTGTGTGTGTGTGTGTGTGTGTGTGTGTGTGTGTGTGTGTGTGTGTGTGTGTGTGCGAGTGCGCGCCTGTGTGCATGCGCATATACACTTACTGCTGAAGCTGTGCAAAATACCCATGCCTGTAGCAATGTAGTACATATGTATGATGCTCTGACCAAAGGGAGCAGTGTGAGGAGTTCTGTAGTCTCCTTTCATGTTATCTACCTTTTTATTTTTGTTTCAATATTTTTCAACAATAAATATAACGAAATATTAGAAAAAAACCCCAAAACATTCCATATAACATTGTAGAGAGGGCAGAAACCGCAGGTCCTACACTGATAAATGAACTGTGCTCTACTCAAGTCTTGCACAAGAAATGCGATTTAGACATGCTCCACAATACTTTATAGTGTAATGGTTCCACTAATTCTACATCTTGGTACAACAATGCCAACTCAAACAGAAAACAAATCACAACTGATGCCATCATCTGGCATAACCTACCACTCATAGATTCACAGATTCATAATTGCTACTAGTGCAATGACCCCGGGGGGGCTTTCTAAGTCTAGTCAAGTTTTCCCAAAAGTATAATGATGTCCTGTTTCTGAACAGAACATTGACAGCCAAGTATTTATAAACTCTCTCTCTCTCCATAAGAGACATTGGTGTCAGGCCTGGTGTAAATTTCCTATTCCACATCCACTGGTCTAGGTTGCACTTAAGGTGGAGAATAGATGTATTCAGCTTCACATGGATGAGAAGCCTGTTCCATAGGAAGGACAGTCTCTGGGACACATATCTCTCTCTACAGCATGTTCTATGTAAGTCACAGACAAATTTCAGGTCCCTATACCTTGTATTTCTGGTACTCTTTGATTTACAAATATATAGGGGATTCCTCACAGCAAGAGGTTCTCCGGTTCGATCCTCGGCTGGGGTGCCATCTGTTCGGAGTCTGCATGTCCTCCCTGTGGTCGCGTGGGTTTCCTCCAGGTGCTCTGGTTTCCTCCCACATCCCAAAGACAAGCTGCAGGTGGACTGGACACTCTAAATTGGCCCTAGGTGTGAGTGTGTGCATGTGTGTGCCTTCTGTGCAAGGTTGGGCGCTGGGCTGGCAACTCAACACCGTAAAACTCCACTGCCAATCATGAGCGAACAAGGTGATCCGCTGTGGCGACCCCTAACCGGGAAAAGCCGAAAGAAGAAGAAGGGAATTCGTAAGTGTGGGGTTTGCGGATGCCTTGTAAGCCAGGCATAGATCACCACTCAGCAATGTATAGGAGACTTAGCAGAGGGAAAGGCTTTAAGGCATACTGCATAAGGTAGGTTTGCTAAGCCTTCTATTCTTTTTGTAAGGACCCTCTGTGGTCAATCTAGTTGCTGCATATATCTGGTCAGGTACATACCAAAAGGAGCATTGTACTCTGTGATTGGTTTGATAAGGGCAGAGTACAATGGGATAATGACCTCTTGGACCTAGATGCCCTGCCCCTTACTTATAAGTTGCACAACATAAAAAGGATTTCTTCACCACTGTGATCATGTGGTGGTCAATTATGCATTTCTTAGTACTGAGTTTATCAACATCTTCATGAGAGCGGACTAATACAGTCTCAACGGAACCGCTCAGCAGAGGCTAGAGAGGACAGAGAGCCGCGCTCCGTTAATGTGGGCAACAACTTCAATGTAAAATCTTGGTTAGACACGGAGCTTAACATGGACAGCTTAAGTGAAAGTACTGAACCTTTTCCAAATAATGAAAGTGGTGAATGCTTAACGGATAAATTGAAACTGTTTGATAACAAGCTTTTTAAAGTTAAAAAGCTACAATTAGAACTGAATTATTTAAACAGATGTGTGCAAGAAAAAATTGTTCCTCAGGGCCTGAGACATTATTCCTATCCGACTGGCCTTGAACATGGGTCAGACTTCTTTAATGATTTAATTACTTTGTACAATAATCATGGCTTAGAAATAATACAATGTATGATTAAACACTACAAAGTTTCCCTTGAAGTCTTAACTAATGAAGTCACACTACTGGAACAAGAAATTAAAATTGATTCAGACTTCAATAGATACAAATATGAATATGATAGAAGTCTGAAAAGCATAGCACAACAAATGGTCAAACTAAAGGGAAACAAAATTAAAAAACTACAAAGGGACATCAAAGCATATAGTGAAGGGGAAGCATTTCCAAAACCCCCTAACAAATACAACCCCTCACAAAACACTAATGGTAATGTTTATCAAACAGTACCAAAAGGAAAAGGAAAACGTTTATTATCCAGAAATGTGGCTACGACTAAAAGCAACGCTTTTGCAACAACTTCTAGTAATTTAGACATAGAAGATGAGACCTTTGAGGATGAAACAAGTGAACTTGAAACTGGTCAACCCTTTCAACAGGTTAATAATGCAAGACAAAACCAAGCCCCCCAAAAAAACTACAAGGGGGGGAGGGGGAACAACTGGTCAATGAACTCAATACAAGGACCCAAACGGAGGTACAATACCAGGAGCAACAACAAGTACCCGGGTTAAAACTTTATGAAACATTATTTAACACCAAAAAAACTTTAAAATTTATAACTATACTGAGTGTAAAATTGACCCTAGCTTGGTGGAACTTTTTGCTAAAGGAATGACCTTTGTACCTTCAAGAAGTTGTGACATTTCAGAGCTTATTATTGACTTTAAACTGTTTATACGCAAGCTCAACTTAAACATCTTATTTGGTAATAATAGTCATAATACAAATGAACTGAGGATAGCTAACACATTTAACCCACCCCAAAATGATGTACTAAACATGTTTGAACATCTTTGTACTAGTGAATTTAGAGATTTAATGAAACACCCTGTTAAGAAGCATATAGAAACTATGTCAGAAGAGGAAAAAATACTGCTAACCATAATTAGACAACTACCTTTGAGGCTGATGAAGCCAGACAAGGGTGGGGGGATAGCAGTGCTTTACAATGGAGATTACTCCAATATTATGTGCTCAGTATTAGAAAGTGACACTTATGAGGCAATAAGCAGAAATGAATTAAATCAAGCATACAATAGAATCAGAATGTTTCTCAGTGATCTATATACTGATGGCATTATAGATATTAAACAGTATGCATATGTAACAATGATGGCACCAAGGATCCCAAAAATCTTTGGGATACCAAAGTTACATAAAAACTTATTAGACCCACCTTTTAGAGCATTGGTGGATGCAAGACAGTCCATCACATATCCATGTGCAAAACTAGTGGACTCTATACTAAAGAAATATGTAGAGTTTGAAACCCAAATTCTTAAAGATTTGTGGTCTTTTTTAGAAAGTATGCAGGCCACAACCTTTAATAAAACAGCAAATTTCTTAACTGTGGATATTTGTGATCTATATTCATGTATACCACATGATTTAGGAATTGAGTGGGTAGTTGACTTTATTAGAGCCAAAGGGGCACATGATAATGAATGCATTCTAGTTGAGCAACTCCTAGATATTATTTTAAAAAACAACTTTGTCTCTTTTGAAGGCAAACTGTTCAAACAACAAATAGGAGTAGCTATGGGCTCCCCAGTGGGTTCAAGTTTTGCAAACTTGGTGCTAGCACATTGGGAAAACAGCTATATCCTTAGTAGCCATTGGATGAATAGGATATCCTGTTACAAAAGGTTTTTGGATGATATTTTTATCATTATAACTGGAGATGAACATGCTGCAGATGAACTGGTGATTTATTTTAATTCAACCACTACCTTCCTAACATTTACAAAAAACTTTCAGGAGACATCGATTAATTTCTTGGATGTTTATTTAAACAAAAACATAGATAAATATACAGCAAAGATTTTTAGGAAGGAAACATACTGCAACAGTTTCCTACATTTTACGAGTATGCACCCCCACTATCAGAAGAAATCTGTTGTCAAAGGACAACTAGTTAGGGCGGCAAGGATGGTTACCCTAAATGAGGACTTTGAGGAAGAATGTGCATTCTTGTATAACATGTTTATAAACAGAGGCTACCCTAATTCATTCTTGCATGAAATAATTCAAGAAGTCACTGAGAAAAGAAATAGGGGAATATACAAACCCATTTTGAATACTGTTGTAGTAGTAAACAACTCACCTATGGGTGACACTAGTACAAACTGTATTGACCATCCAGATCTTAACACTACATCTATAGTGGAACAAGGCTTGAATGATGTAGTAGAACATAACCAGGATTTTACTATAGCCTTTACATTCACTTACTGCATAGAAGCATTGAATATAGGCAGAATAGTGAAAAAATACTGGCGGTTTTTATCGCTAGATAAAAATTTATCAAACATCTTCAACTTTGGACCCACTATTTCATACAGAAAGGGTCACAACTTGAAAAAGTTATTGGAAACTAAACCAAAAGTTAAAAAAGTTAGAAGAGGTACTAAGAAATGTGGGTGTTGTAGCTATTGCCCATACATAGAAACATCTGATAAATTTACCATTAGAAATGAACTCTATTATGTTAATGACTTATATAACTGCAATTCTAGAGCAATAGTCTATCTGGCACAGTGTACAAAGTGCCCGTCATTCTATGTGGGCAAAACAGATAGGCGATTGCGTGATAGGATATATGAGCACAACTATGCCATTGCGAAAAACAAAGATGAAAATGCCTTGGCTAGACATTGTGCAAAAAAACCCAGGCCACACATTTAAATTTATGGTTATTAACCAGATTATGAAAGAACCTGAAGAACAGTTTTTTGTCAATGACAATTTATTAAAATTGGAACTTGAGAGAAGTGAACTAAAATGGCAATTACGTTTAATGGCCTGTAGTGACCCAGGCCTTAATGAGTATTGTTCGGTTGCTTGCATTCTTAAAATTAAAAATTTATTTAGGTGATTTTTATATACATAAATGCACAGACACTGTTTAATTAATAATTAAATATTAGGAATATATATTCATATACATTTTTTAACTTTTATATATACATATATATTTTTTAACTTTCATATTTAAACACAAACACAAACAAAAACACCTTAGTATTAAGTTAAAACTTATTATACCAATTGTTGTGACTATATTTAGGTATTATGTATGTAGTTAATTTAATCTTAATATGTTTTACACATGTTTTACAATATATACCTGGGGTGGATACATGTCATATTTTAAGCAGACTGTTGATATATTTTTAAAGCATATATATGATTCATTTGTTAAGATTACCTGACAGCACTTTATTATTAACGGAACTGTTTAGTTTACTATGTCATTCCGGTATTTTATTGGGATTTCTTTTGGAGCTATTGTGGAATTCTACATCTGTATGGAAATAATATCACAAACTCTTTTATAATGTATTTGGCCCTTTAAAGATAAAGTGTTCATTCTTTTAAACAACTAATTGCTGACAGCTGTGAATCCATATAAATGAAGTTGTAACAAGGGAAGTTGTTGTCTGAGGAAGTTCCGACACAGTTGGAACGAAAAACGCTGTTTAGTGTTTAACGTGACTTTTGTTTTTAATAAACGCTATTTGCATTTTACATCCACTCTCATACTTTCCAATTGGATATACTACTTCCAGTACCTTCAGCACTTCTACGTTCTTGTGGTTTGTCAACTTTAGTGCTCAGTGTTTCATTTTGGTTCCTGGTTTTTCAAGTATTGAGTTTAAGACCATAGCTTTGGCACCATTTGTTAGTCATAGATAGGCCTTCTTGAAGAATGCTATTGTCTTCAGGGAAGTCAATGATAAGCCCAAGCTTGCAGTTATCTGCAAACTTATGTCAGCCATAAACCATCAGCATTCACTTCCACTTCAGAGAAATAGATGTCAAAAATGAGCAGGCCCTCTACAGAGCTCTAGGGGCTCGGTTAGTGACTGGCCTGTTGGTGGATGTGGCCTCTCCTATTTTGACCTCCTGGGTCCTATCAGTGAGCCAGTTTGCTATCCAGTGGATTATAAAAGGATTCATACCTAAATTAGTGAGCTCATCTATAATGCCCGAGTGGGGTACTGTATCAAAGGCCTTGGCTGTGTGCATAGTCTAACCTTCATCTAATGCTTTGATGACCCCCTCATAGTCCACCAGATTTAATAGGCATGACCTTCCACCAGATTTAATAGGCATGACCTTCCTTTAATAAAGTTGAGCTGTGATGGATCCAGCGTTTGCAAGTTACATGAGGTTGTTAAGACTTATGGGGCTGTAGTTATCTGGATCAGTGGTTATGCAGGAGAATGACTGTAGCCACCTACCTCCATGGGCACAAAACCTGACTGAAGGCTCCAGTTGAAAAGTGATTCAAGTGGACCAGAGATGTCATGTTTCATGTTATTTATTAAAACATCCCAGGGTGTTATCAGGGGCCATCTATGCAATGTTTTTGGCCTTGGAAAGTGCATTGATGAGCTGTTCCCTAGTAATGATTGGGGGAATTGCGGTATGCAGTATTTCCTTTGGACTACTGGGGGGGGGTTGAGTTTAACCTGTCAGCAAAAAGGTTGGCAATGGCATTTGGTTCAGTGTAGGTGATGCTATTTATAATAAGGTCTGCCCATTGTTGTGCATTTCCCCTGAGGTTACAGGCATAGCCATAAAAAGCTTTGTGGTTGTCTTTCGCCTGAGAAGCTATTTTTCTTCATATTTAGCCTTTGAATATAAACCCTTGGTCAGGGGGCTTTTAGTGTATATGACTTTGTTCCTCCTACACTTGGCCAAGATTTTTTTTCTTTTGTTGTATAACCGATTGATACGGTGATTCCACCAAGGTGGCTTGCCTTTTGAGTTCTTCTTATTCTTAATACAAATAGGCACAGCTCACTCTATACAACTATCAATATGGCTAAACAGAGTTTTGTAAATAGTTATCAGTGAACCAGTTTGCATGGAATTTGGCCAAGGTATTGCTGAGAAGAGAGAGGTTAGCTTTGAAATAGTTCCCAAAGGTTTTTGGTTTTGCTGGATCCCAGATTTAATTTTTATTTCAACTAATAGTGCCTTATGGTCAGATCTGATGAGCAAAGATATTACATTGGGTGAGAAACATTGCCCCATCCCCCATGTTCGTGAGTAGAAGGTCAAGGATGTCTGTACCCCTGGTAGGAGAATGGGCCAACTGTTACAGGATATTGCTATTAAAGTTTAGGAATCGCAAGGCTTGTGCATTAGAAGTGGTGCAGGATTCCCAGTCTATAGTTGGTAGTTGAGATCCCCCATGAATATCATATTAGGTTGAATGATGGGGGACTCTAGTACATTGATTATGGTGCATGGATTTCTTGGGCCATGGAGAAGGACCTACAGGTTGCAAGGATATGGTATGACACCCTGTTTATGGTGAGTTGCACATATATAAGTTCCGGAAGGTGATACATTTTTAACTAGTCTGGATGTGAGGTTGTTTTTAAAATAGACCTAGACCCATCAACCTTTAGTTCCCTCTTGTGCAGCAGCTGGTCTAAAGGTGTGAAAGGCATTATAACCTTGCATTGTTGGGGTACTCTCTGTGACTTTTAACCATGTCTCCATTACTACACAGATGTCTACACTCTCCAGGGAGAGGAAGTTTTGCAGGGAGTGGAGCTCATATTTGCAGTGTGCAAAGAACTAAGTATTTTGTGTTTTTGTGTGTGTGTGTGTGTGTGTGTGTGTGTGTGTGTGTGTGTGTGTGTGTGTGTGTGTGTGTGTGTATTTTTTTTGTCTCAAATGAACACAATGGCTGGCAGTTCCTTTTAATGAACCAAAAAGTGAAACAGTAAGTGAAACGAGAATGACTAACATGATACATTTTCAGAAATGAAATGAAACAATGCCAGTGTTCTACACATTTCTATATTATTTTTCTGTGGGAAGGATCAGATTTAAAAACCCATCATAAAAATGTGACTAATGAAATCTGCTTCTGCACTACATTCCTTTAACAGTTTATCACTTCTGAGAATGCTCAGTCTCACACAACTCGTCAAAAATGAACTTAGTTCCAAAACATTCTGGAATGATTACTGCACTTACAACAGCCATTATCTGATATCCTAAGAAATAAAACACTGAAGTCTGAGATTTGCTACAGATAATTCTAACAGGTGCTGTTGTTTAGTTACTTTACACCAGTTTTAAACTGACAGAAAGTCCTTTCAAGCTTTACTACCGCCAAAGAGTACGCTACTCTAAGGCTTTTAAGGACTGACTTTCAGCTTGTGGTTTCCTTTGTTGGGTGGTTAAGATCTCTTTGAGATAAAAAAGACTTTCATTCTCTTAATTTTGTTGATGTTTTATTATTACTTTTCTCTTCAGGAAAGCTATTTTAAACTTAGGTGTGTTATGTTTAACAGACTGTCTCAAGAATGTAACACAGTGGCTGCTGGAGACTTCAAATCAAAGGGGGGCTGCAGGAGACAGATGAATGGGTGGGGCCAATGAGAAGGGGTGTGGCCAGCCAGAAAGAGGTGGAGCTAAGCTAAAAAATACAAACAATTGGGACTTTAAATATGCTGCCCTGGGTGTCAAACCATCATTATGAGAGTCCAATCAAGACAAAATGAATTGTAGAAGAAAAAAAATTTCAATGCATTGGCTACATGACAGCTTACGTAATATCTAGGTGGAATCAAAGGCTGTGAGGCATGAAAAAATAAATTACTTTTTAAATACATTACTGGAATGCCAGTCAAAATCAAGTATAAAAAAACAAGCACCACTCAACTCAAACCACTTCTCCTTGCACTGCAGTTCTAATTATTATGTATATTCAGCTTTATAAAAGTACCAAGTAACATGCTGAAAGTAGCAATGTCTGTGATAGCTCCACTTGTAAAAATGTTTCTTATCCAGAAAAGACCTGCTGCCTGACAACAGCTATCTACTTGTTTCATGGGGAAAACATGATCAAAGTAAAAAATAAAGAGCAAACAAGAAACAAGCTCAAGATAAATTGTTTAAAGAATTACTGCACAGGTTATAGACCACACATGATATATTGGCATTCTGTTTAGTTTACAGGGTAAAGCCTGCAAACATGACTGCAAATCTCAAACAAATGTAATGAGCTTCTGAAAATACTGTAATCCTGTCCTTTATTACAAATACTGTCATATGCATTTCAATACTTAAGGTTTATATGCTATCTAGTTATGTATACATTCTCTGCATGGCAACAACAAAAAGGCTTTCAATGTTGGTAATTCTTTAACAGCATGCTTATTAAAGCTTACTTGCATCTTACAGTCTCAGACAAGCTTACCTGATGGTCATTAAAGCATTGCTACTTAAGCACAGAGCAACAGGCACTGCAACATGTATTTTCTGAATAGGAAGAAGCATAAATCAACAGTATAAAAATATGACAGAAGACCAGAACATTCACAAAATCACGGACAGATGAAAAGCCACTGTAGTACTTGTGTCTACCTTGGATGGGGGGATACTCTGAACACTTACACTACATAATTGCTCCTTGCCTTGCTTGGACACATCCAGAGTCACTATGTGGGGGAGTGGGGTGCAACAAGTATGTCACAATTTGAAATGTCTCTGGCTGATGGTGATGGCCCCCCTGACACATCTGTCATACCTCTCAGCCTCAGAACAAGAAATCTGGGCAAAGCCATAAATAGAAGTGGAACAACGGCCCAAAAATAAGGACAATTTTTAAATGTTCTTATAAACTTATAAAGATAATAGAATAGTAGATATTGCATTAGTATGAATTTTCTGAAAATCAAATGTCTGTCATTATTTTCTAACTTTAATCTTTAATGATTTGTCACAAATTTGCCAGAAAAACACAATTTTATGAAAAATGGACCAAAAATTTGATGCAAAAATATAAAATAGACACACAGTACAGCTGGGAACCTGTCAAAGAAGGGACTCTTTTTTAATATTAGTACTGTTAACTTGAGCAGCTGACAAAATAAGAGAATCTATATACATTTCTGAAATTAAAACTAATCTAGAAATCCGATTAATACAATTATTTATTAATTGTAAACCCTCCACATTTTCTTCCAAGTTTGCCATTTTGCGGAGGGATTATTAGGAGGAGAGCAACATTTTGAGCCAAAAGTGGGGACAGTTGAGAGGTTTTGATATACCTAATTCTATAAAGCAATTTATTTGCACGTACCTCTCAAACTCTTAATGCAGGAAATCTGGACAAACATACAAACAGTACTAAAAATTGCTCTTGTATAAACATAGTTGAGAGAACAAAAAGTCTTGCTTTAGCATGCATTTTTCTGAAGAGTATGAAGTCTGAAACTCACTGTCTGTCATTTGTTAGTGACTTCATTCCTAAACCATTTGCCAGAAAACCACACATTTTACGAGGAACAAACCAAAAATAAGAAGCAAAAATCTATTCATTCTGCAAAAATCTGGACAGTTAAGAAGTATAGTTCAGTCAGGGCTGTCTGAGTTTGCCACCTTTCCCCCCTCACAAAATCATGGTTGAATGGGGCCTCCCACCTGCAGCTATTCCAATGTCCCATTACTTGGCTATTTTGCCCCATTTACCATAAACACTAATGTGCATGCTGCTTTACTTCTACGATGATTTGGATTTCATTTAAAAGTTGTATTTTACATTTTACAACACAAACACTAATAGACATCTGCTAAACAAAGCAATGCAGTCTCACAATGAAAATAGACTTAGCATTAAAACTTCTCTGCCCTTGAAACTCACATTCATTGAAACAGAATTGAAACCCACATTGAAAGAAAATACATCTGGCCAGTGGCAGATAAAGATTAACTTTGGGCTGTTTTCAAATCATAGGCCCCTTGCACAGGAAATGTACATGTGTTCTTTGATACACCTTCCTGATTGTATCAAATTATATTCCTTGTATAATACAGTACAGTTGTTAGATGGTGTTTTAAATTTATTGTTTTGAACATTTTTTCAGTAAACAATGAAACAAAATGTATGCACCAATAATGACAAAGCTGCCCAGTTCAGAACATTTCCATCATAAAAATCTACTCAAACTTCTATAATCCACCAGTATCAGTAAACGTGCACAATCTCTGCAGAAGTAAAAGTCATCTAAATAATTCCACATTAAAGAGACTGTAACTAGTGAAGAGGTTGCTGGTAGCAAACAACTTTATATTTCATTGTTTCATCTACAAATAAAGTGCCTGTTGCCCCTGACAAATAAATTGCCTATGTTACATTAAAAAATAAGCTAGTAATATTGCAATAAGGAATGGATGGCAAACTGATAACAGGTTCATCGTTACTAGGTATCTCCGCCAAAGAGGACATTCTCAGGACTGCTGCATCCACCCCCTTTAAAAGTAAAACACAGTACAGTATCAGCAATGCATCTCTATACTGTGGGAGTAGAAACCACAGCCTTCTGCATCGAAAGCAAGTACACTACATGTTGTGCTATTAACAATACAAGCAGAATCAGCATAAGCAGCACTAAACTTTTATTCAAGCTCTCAGCTCCTTGTAAAATCCACTTGACACTCTACTGTATCTCTCAACTTTGAAACACAAGAAATCTGGAAAAAGTCAAAATACATTGGGGGAACAAAAGCTCCAAAACCACGGACACATTTTAAACATTGCTTGTATAATCTTGGAAAGTTGCTAGAATAAAATTCTGTATTACCACCATGCATTTCACTGCTAAGTCTTGAACCCAGGACCCTGTGCACTACCGTCAGAACAACATACCACTATGTCAAATCAGCTGTTTCTTGAAAGGCAGGTAGACTGAAACTTAAATGGCTATCATTTAGTGAATTCAGTTCTCACCATAGCTCTCAATCTCTTAACATAAAACACCTAGACAAAGCCAATAATGGAGGAATACAGCTCCCAAACAAATTCAGTGAATTCAGTTTTCACCATAGCTCTCACCCTCTTAGTACAAAAAACCTGGACAAAGCCAATAATGGGGAATACAGCCCCAAAAATAGGAACAAATTTCAAATATTGATCTTATAAACAGGAAAATCGCCATAATAAAAAGGTTTTGTGTTACCATGGACTTTCTGAAGAAGATGAAGTCTAAAATGCAAATTTATGTCATTATTTAGTGAATTCTAAATCCAGAAAACCACAAATTTCACAATAACTAAAATATGAGGCAAACATTTCACAAGAGGTGGTGGGTAGGGAATCCAAGCTCTTGCTACCTGCTCCCAAGGTAAAGGGTTTATTTAACTGGGCATTACACACACACACACACACACACACACACACACACACACACACACACACACACACACACACGCACACACACACACACACACAGCTCTTGAATGCTGTCTTCCTAATCCAGACTGTCTCTGCAGCAGTCTGGATTTTGTGCGCATGCTCCACACACACACAGACACACACACACACACACACACACACACACACACACACACACACACACACACACACACACACACACTGCTCTTGAATGCTGTCTTCCTAATTTGGACTGTCTCAGCAGCAGCCCAGATTCTGTGCGCATGCTCCAGACTGGTCCAGCAGCAGTCCGGATATCGGAGGTTTCGGACTTGCGTTTGTTTTTTTTTTTCTTTTCTTTGCTTTCTTTCATTTCTTTTCTTTCTTCTTTTACAACTGGGGGGCTGCAGTCCTGCAGTCCAATAGCATGGGCTGTCCCTGCTGTAACATACTTTTAAATGGAGCACTCTTTTTTTGGCAGTTAAAAGTGGTGTATAATAACTGAAAAAATTTCTTCTGTGGAGAAATTGTGTTTATTTTACTTTTGTGGGGTTGGCATAGTGCTTGAAAGTGTTTTTTACTGTGTTTTTGTTCAAAAGGGTAACTTTTGTGGACTGGTAGTGTTTATTGGAAACTGCTGCTTGACTTCCCCAGGAAAGAGACGCAGTTTTTGGATTGACCATAGAGCAGGCTACCAGTCCCACAGTCGGCCCTTCTTCCAGCCATAAAATGAAAAAAAAAGCAAAAAGCTGTTGACAACACAACAAACGCAACAAACTAGCAATTCACCTTAGATGCAGGGAGTGACTCTGCTGTGGCCATTTGTTGCACCTCAGACTACTCACCTTTTACCCTGGATCCCTCCAGTGTAGCCCCTACTGCCACTATGGACCAGGGTTAGCCTTGTCCTCTGTAGCTGTTGGGGATCTCCTCAGGGGGCAAGGTAGAGCCACTCTTGTTGCTCTTGGAAGAGGGAATAGGGAAGGCTTCCCTATTGTGTGAGAATGATATGACCATGTCTGGGGAAGCTGCTCCTGCCACACCATTAGTAACATGGTTGTCCCAATTTTCCTGTCAAAAAGAAACAGGAAATCAAGCATGTACCTACTCCTCCTCAATTTTATTTTGTTAGGAGCAGTTTACTGGGTCTAGAGCATCGTTCAATTCAGGCTATTGATCCTCCTTGTAAAGTAGTTTCTGGTGAATGAAAGACTGATTCCTCTTTCCAAAAGACACTCAAGATTCTGAATCTGAACAGGAAGATCCAAAGACAAATACATATTTTTCCTCAGATTTCTGATTCAGACTCACAGGAGAGCTCTGTTTCTGATCTTCCCTGTGGAGGATTCTCTTTCTCTGAGACTGTTCTTAAAATGTGACAGTGTTTTAAACACTACGAGTTGTTACAGAAGGATTTTCCAGAACCTCCACCTACTTCTCCTATTTTGTCTGCTTTGGAGAATGTGTGTATGCTACTGCCTGCAATTTTCCTGATAGTTAGCCAGCTGCCCCTAGAAAGGCAGATAGGCTGTACAAGGCTCCTTAGTCTTTTAAATTTTTATGCACTATTCCCAAACCTAACCCAGCAGCTATAGCCTTAGTTGATCACATGGCTGCTAAGCACTTAGTTAATTCCAATCCTACTCTTTCTGATAAGGATGGGAAAAGTACTGATACGTATGGATAAAAGCATATACTTCTGCAATTTTGATATTCAGAATTTTGAATTGTCAGGCTCATATGTTAAATTTTATTCTGACAAATTGGGAAAGTTTGAGGAATGTTTTAATCAGCAGTTTCTTCTTGCAAGGCGAAATCAGATTTAAATAGCAGTTTCTTCTATTGCACAAGTCACTACTCATTGTTTACAATGTATGTATGACTCTTTTGATACTTCTTCCAGGGCAATGGTCACTGGTACTGTTTTGAGGAGGTTCAAGGCTGCTTTCTCAGAACATCCCACATGGTGTTAAAAATAAGATTTTTAAAATTTCCCTTGGATACAGATTTAGTGTTTGGCCCCTCTGCTGTAAAGGTGATCAAAAAGTGTGACATGAGGGTCTGAAATATCTCCCCTCCATTTCCAAATTTTCCAATGAATTTTCTATTTCCTAATCCAGTTTTCGCTAAATAAATAAATAAATAACCCTCCCAGATGGTGAAGAATTTTTATTCAAGGCAGTTTTGAGTGCCAAAGAAAGAAAAAAAAAAGTTTGAAGACCAGTTCTGAATCTCTTTTATTCCTAAACTCGTTTGTGATAGCGCCCAAATTCAAAATGATGTCACTTTATAACCTGTTACCTCTTCTTCCACTTTTTTCCTAGCAACACCATACTTAAAAGATGCTTACTGCCACATTCCTATTCATCCTGACTGCAGATATTTCCAAAGGTTTGTGTGTCTGTATCACATTATCAGTTCTATGCCTTACCATTTGGACTATCAATTGCACCAAGAGTGTTCAAAAAGTGTCTAGCACCAGTTATAGCTCATTGTAGGATACAGAGTATCAAACAATTCCTCTAAATATGGAAAGCCATTATCTATGCAGAGTCTTTTTCAAATTGTCAGGAATCACTCTCATGGGTGAGAGATCTCTTACATAAGCAGGATTCCAAGAGAACATTCAAAAATCTTCTTGACTCCTTCACACAGATTGTACTCCTGGCATGTCAACTAGACACTTCAGTTCTAAGAGCCTTTCCTTCACAGAAAAAAATAGATCTTTATCTAGATATATTTCTCAAGTTTTCCAGTAAGACCTCATTCATTGTGAAGGAATACCTCAAGATGCTGGGACTCATGGCATTTAGGTTTCTCATGATATCCTTGACAAGACTCTACATGACAAAGATACAGTGGTATCTAAAATCTTCTTGGTCCTGGCATCAACACCCTTTATATTTCCAAATTTCAGTGCTGGGTTTTATCAGAAGAGAAATCTTTTGATGGACACAACCATAAATCCAAGCCGCCCCTTCCCCCCTCCCACCAAAACAGTCACAACAGACATTTTGGACTTTTCATAGGGAGCAGTTTCAGTAAGGATAAAAGTGCAGGCGGGCGGGACACCAAGGACAGACACAAGTAGATAAATATCAAGGACATGCCTTCCCTGATCAAGGCACTCAACTGTTTTAACCATCTTTGGTCCTAAGAAACCTTCCAATTGCTACAGACAATACCACAGTCATGTGGTACACTATTAAGCAAGGGGAAACCAGCTTGTACTCTCTTTGCAGACTAGTCAGGTTAGCTTGGATATAGCATCACAGCACAGTCTCATTTTACAGGCATCCTAAATTCTATCAGAGCAAAACTGTGTGGAAGACAAGCTGAGCAGGACCACAGCAGACCCTCATAAATTTAAACTAGATCAGGGAATCTTCTAAGATTTGATCCATCTGTGGGGAGTTTCTCAGGTAGACCTCTCTGCCTCTTCCCTGAAAAATCAACTGGCAATATTCTTTTCCAGGACTCCATGCAAAAAGGCCATGAGGACAAATGACACTTCTTTTCCTTGAACAGAAATATTCCTGTACACTTTCCCAACCATTCCACTAATAACCAGGGTATTTCAGAAGATTCAGAAGGAATTCTCCAAGATCACTGTGGTGACTCCTTCTGGTCCAGGCAAACATGGGTCCTCCATGTCTGGGGGCAATTAAGTTCATAGGTTCATAGCATGTTACTAGGCTACTGACCCATGGGTCTTTACAAGACTAGGAGAGAAGCTGGGGCAATCCCCAGCAGAAATCTACAGTTTCCCATCCGGTCGTCCCGGTTGCTCTTAAACAGGGTCATGCAGGTGCTCTATTTGATATGGACTGGAAGCCTATTCCACAAGAGTGGCAACCTCTGATAGATGTATCTGTCTCTCCAGCAGGTCTTATTTATGTCGCAGGCTAGATTGAGGTTCCTGAAATAGGTGACTCTAGTCCCATTTGAATTACAGATATACAGCATTTCCATTAGATTTGGGTCAGAGATAGCCCTGTAAGTCAGACATAAGTTGCCTCTGAGGAGCCCCTATGCTACTGAGTCCAGTGACAGCGACTTCAGTCTGTCCATACATGACACGGGTTGAAGACCTGCATTTTCTTAATTAGAACGCTCTGAGGTCTCTCAAGTTGCTGCAGGGGTCTGGTACGGTACATAGCTAAGGGAGCATTATAGTCAATAACAGATCTGATGAGGGAGCAGTACAGGGGAGTTATAACCTCTTTTGTTCTTGAGGTGATGCCTTTGCTAATTAGGTGAGTGACGTAGAATGCTTTCCTCACCACAGCAGACACATGGTGGTCAAAGTTGAGCTCACGGTCAACTTGTGTTCCCAGGTCTCTCACTACTGAATTAGTACTTAGGGTATTATTACTTATTTTACAATCAGCAGGAACATTGTTTTTATCAAAGGGAATGATGATGCATGTTTTAGGATTTAGTTTAAGACCATGGCTTCGGCACCAATCATTGGTCTATGTAAATACCTTTTGAAGTATGCTGACATCATTAGGGAAATCAATGAGATCACCTAATTTGCAGTCATCTGGAAACTTGGTTAGCCACAGCCCCTTCATTTTGGCCTGGACTTCTGAGACGTATATGTCAACCAAGAGGGAGCCCAGCACTGTCCCTTGTGGGACCCCACTGGTGACAGGTCTGCTGGTAGAGGTAAAGTCTCCCATTTTGACTGAGTATTGTCAATCTGTGAGACAGTTTGCAACCAACCTGAGAACACAGGCATTGATATTCAACTGAATTAGTTTGTCAATGATGCCCAAATGTGGGATAGTGTCAAAGGTCTTGGCCAAGTCAAGACAGGCTGTGTGCACAGTTTTGTCCTTGTCTATGGCTCTGGTCATGTTCTTGAAGTCCACCAGATTTAGCAGGCATGACCTGCCCTTGACAAAACCGAACTGGGATGGATCCAGGGTTTGGAAGTCACCTATATCCTTATTTATGAGGTCCATGATGATTAATTCCATTACCTTACAGATGAGGCTGGCTAAACCTATGGGTCTATAGTTACCCAGGTCTGTTACAAAGCTGCCTTGTAGAGTGGTATTACAGTCTCTGTTTTCCATTCAGTGGGGACAAAGCCAGTACTCAGGCTGTGGTTGAATAGAGTGCCTAATGGAGTAGGTAGCTCTTGTTTTAGAGCATTAAGAACATAGACCAGAATGCCATCTGGTCATTGGAAGTTGTGTTCTTAGACTTGGAGACAACAATGATGACTTGCTCTTCAGAGATGCAGGGAGGAAGAGATGACAAAAGCATGGTTTGTGGTACACTTGTGGGGATTGGGGGTGAAGTTTTCTCTAAATCTGTCTGATAGCAGATTTGCAATTTTTGAAGGGTCAGTGTGTGTGATGCCATCTACAATTAGTTCAGCACATATCTGAGTCCTACCTTTTAGTTTTTTGGACATAGATGAAGAAAACCTTATGGTTATCCATGGCTATGGTTGCTAAATGTTTCTCATAGTTGCTCTTTTAAGATTTACGAGTTGTCTTATTTGCTTATTTAGGCTGAGGAGGGTGCTATTGCTACTTCAAAAATGACTGATTTAACCAGTGCGGGCCCTGCATTTGAGACATTCCACTAGTCATTCACTTTAGTGAGGACCAGGTCTACAATTTTGGAACCCCTTGTGGGGTGGTGCACTATTTGTTCCAGGGCATTTGAGTTAAAGTCCAGGAACTTTTGTGCAAGTGAGTTTGGGCTCGTATACGTTTCCCAATTATTTGAAGGATAGTTGAAGTCACCCATGTCTAGGGTATTATGTTATACCTTAATTGTCCCAAGTAGGTCTACATAAGCTGTGTGGCCATTGTGGCTCATGGAAGGGGACCATACCTTTCAACTGTACAGATTTTCGCAGACTGTCCAAATTTTTGCCTCTTATTTTTGGTCTGTTCCCCATAAAATTTGTGATTTACTGTCAAATCATTGAGGACTGAAGTCACTAAATAATGAGAGACATTTTAATTTCAGACTCTGTAGCCTTCAAAAAATATATAATATTGCAAAATCTGTCATTCTAGCAAGTTTCTATGTTTATAGGAGGAATATTTAAAAATCTGTCCCTATTTTTGGTCCTTTGTCCCCCCAATATTTCTGGCTTTGTCCATATTTCTTGTGCTAAGAAGTTGAAAGTTCTGTAGGGGACCTGTAACTGGCAATGTCATGAAGGGGGGGGGGTCTTACCCACAGTAATTCGGACTTGGAGTAGCTCCATAGGGTTTTCTTGCCTAATCAGTCTAGTGGTGTAGATACTCCACCTCCGTTGGTTCTCATACCTACTATTTGCAGTCTGAAAGTGTGGAAGGCATTGTAACCTTGCAAGGCCAGGGTACTTTCTACAGCCTTGACCCTAGTTTCTCTGACTACACAGATCTCAACATCTTCCAGGGAGAGGAGTGCTTCCAGAGAGTACAGTTTCTGACTTAAACGTCTAGCGTTTAGCAGTATGACCCTTAGTTTCTTTGTGTTTGCTATTTTCACATTGGGAATTTTGTTGCTGTGACCTTGCCTAAAAAGGCATTATGGGGGAGGCAAGTGCCTTAGCCAGCAACCAGAAGCCTAGAGGTGCCAGGTAAAGACCATCTCTGGCAAAGCAGATTGGTCCATCCACCATGTCATCCTAAGCTGACAGGAACAGGATCCCCTTACAATGACACCAGAAACATGGAGTTCCCACTTTTTAATTGATCATTCACACTTAACACACCACTCTTCTCTTGCATCCTCTATTCTACTAACATATTCTCTGTATAAACTATACTATGTTCATTCTGTCTACAGAACAAATTTTCAATACCACTAGACCTATACTACCATTGACTTATGCTAAATTCACCAAGTTGTAATGTAATATATACTGTATGTCTGTTGTTTTTGAACAGCTAAATTCAGTAAGTTGTACTGTAACATGTACTATATGTCTGTTGTTTTAAACAAATTGTCCTCTAAATGATGGCTCTAACTTGCTATTGATAATATTTTGACATTTTGAATTGTAATTTGTCTTGTTACTGTAACTGTGTCATGGAGCTTACCTCCCTGGGCCTCCACTGAAAATGGGCCTTTCAAAGCCCAGTGGACTTCCCCAGTCATACAACTGTAATAAATAAATAAATAAATAGAAACTAATCTAATTATTGAAGTCAATCATTTTCTGTTTATATTGTGGTATCATCCTAGGCATGGGTAAAATACTGCTCAAAGCTAGGGACATACTGGCTTGGGGCACATATTCAGAGAGCTCAATCATGTCTCTCTTAATATAGTCCAGAGAGGTACAGCTCAAGTCATTCACACCAGCATGAACTATGACAGACTCATAGTGGTACTTGCTGTTATGAGAAATGACTGCATGTGTGATCTGGTGAATCCTGGCACCAGACAGGCAGCTGACCGTAACCTTCTTCTTGCTCAACCTGGTGAGTGGGGCATCTGTATGTCTCACTGTAAAGTCACCTGTAACTAAAACATTTGGAATAGTTGTGCATTGCCTTAAGGGGTTATTTTAGGTGAAACACAGGTGCTAGTGTTTTGGGGTGCTTTGGATGCTGTGTTAAGTGTAGCATGTTTGTGTTTTGGAGGTCTCTGGTGTTTAGGTAGGTTTCTGGAGAGTACCTCTGCATATGAATGTTTATGTGTTGAGTGCATATTACGACTAGAAGTTGTGGTGTGTGAACTGACAGCCTGTTTAGTGTTGCTGTTCAGGGCGCGAGAGAGCAGTGATTCCAGATTCTTAGTGTAGGAGCATCTCTCGCAAACTGTACTTGAGTGATTTAGGAGTAAGGGGTTGTTAGTGTACATGAGGAAGTTGCTACACTGCCTCAAAAAACCCATGTCCACCAGGCTGGCAGGAGAAACAGAGGGAAACTGACAGTCCATAATGCAAGGTTTGAACCTGGTATCTCAGCAGATAAGGAGAAAAAGATGCAAGCAAGAACAAAGCAACTAATACAAAGAAACCAATGAAAAAGCTCAAACTGAGCCCTGAACCAGTAACCTTCAATTAGTTAGTCCCACTGTACACTCCTGCCATGAGGGTACAGGGGGGCTTCTTCAAAAAAGATGTCTTGATTTTTAGTGCTCAATAGAAGTGCAACAGAACAACAGAAAAAAGCAGGATATTGCAGCACATTTTTCCTTGAATTAATAATAGAAACATAATAGCAACAGAGTAAAACAGCAGAAACATATATTTTCTTAAAGTAGAAGCAACAGTTAGTGTGAAATACAAAGTGCAAGAAATACGGTAGTAAAATACAGTGCAAAGCAGCAGCAAAGAGTACAATTTTTTTTAAAACTGCCAAGTACAGTCAGGGTATATAAGAGAAGTGCAAAACTCCCTTTGATGGGTTTCCCAGCTCAGAAAGACCAGGTAAACACCTACAGCCACTAGATTAATAATCCTAGTCCTAATGTAAAAGCGCAGTATGAGACTGTCCAGAGTGAAGTGCTATCCCAAACAAACTGCATACAGCAGTGTACCTTAAATAGCTCACAAAAGTGTGACTATTTAATAAAAGTACATCGCTTTGCATAAATGAGCCAAGAGTCACTCAACTGTACAGAATTTACAAGGGCATTGAAAATAAGATACGTTGACTAATAAGCTCTCCAGCCAATAAAACTACATGCAGAAATCTCAAGTGTTTCCTCAACACAGACAGACCAGCCTACCCCCAACAAAAAAACAAATGCTTGCTAGAGTGTAAAAATACACTACTTTATCCAACAGCTTGCTAGATAATGAATTCAGATGAAGTACATCAGTACAACAGACAACCAGAGGCAAAATGCACTTTTTTATATGACTACAAAGAAAGACAAATAATTCAAATAAAACAAATTCAAGATAGCAGCAGTAGTATAGAAAGAGAGAATCTCATTAAGCTCAACTTACAGTAGGGGTGCAAAGCTTAAAATCACCAGGTTCAAAAACAAGGCTGGCAAATGTGAGGGGTGGGTGGGAAACCCTAGCAGGGAATCAATAGCAGTGGTATACCTTATGCAGGCTTAAAAATCCTTCAGACAAAGACAAAAAGATCCAGAGTTTCACTTTGTATTTTAAGTATCACTCAGGAGGTAATTAAAATTAACCAGTGAAAAAACATGTGAAATATAAGCCTAGATAACTTGTGTCTTCTTAAAACAGAAAACAAAATGGAGCAGGTAAGACAGAAAGCAGCTCTATCAGTTGAACACAAAAAATATAGCTTTACTTTCTCACTCATCAGGGAATCACCACAGTGCTATACCTTATGCAGGCTTAAAATCCTTCAGACAAAGACAAAGACCCAGACCTTACCACAAGCTTTCTCAAATACTGGATTTACCCATACAGTTGGGGGTGTTTGATACAAACTGACATCAACTTTAACTGACTGCCTGGATAATACAGCCTTAATTCTTTTTAGGCAACAGTTTTCTGATGCCGTGCAGCAGGTACTCATGGAGACAAGAAAGCCTGCTATTAGAAAATCATATATTAGCAAATGGAAAAGGTGTTCTAGTTGGTACCAACAACATAATCAGCAACCATTATTCATGGCTAGTTGTTCTCTGGTTCTACAATATTTGTGTGAGTTAGTTTCCTGTGGCCTTTCTTATTCCTCTATCAAGGTTCATTTATTGACCATTCAAGCATGTCTATCCATAGATCCTCCTCTTTTAATGCACTCCCATGTGAAAATGTTCTTGAAAGGGGTTTGCATAAGATGCTTCCAAAAAAACGGTAGCTCCTCCTCAGGATCTTATTTTCTGTTAGAGAAGCTTTGTCTGACTTTAGGTTCTTAACATGGAAAACAGTTTACTGATTGTTCTGACCTTTGTAGAAATCTGAAAGGGCATCCAAGTTGCAAGGTTTTATGGTGCAGTGAGTCAACCCTATCCCATTTTATTTAGGGACAGGGTTTCTTTGAGAAGTATTCCTTCTTTTATGCCTAAAATCAAAGTTTACTTTAAGCCAAATTATCTACCCCCCCCCCCCATTTTCTTTCCTGAACCTAGAAATGTGGGAGAAAGGATACTCCACACCTTGGATGTCCATAGACAACTAAGATACTATCTTAACTGGACTAAATCCTTCAGATCAATTGTTCATTTGCTGTAATGGAAAGAAAAAGGGACAGCCTGTGTCAAAATCAACTATTTCCAAATGGTTATCTAAGGTTATTACCTTTTTGTTATATTCACCACAACAAAATTATTCTAAGGCAGGGTCAAGGCCCACACTTCCAGGGGTTTGGCTTCATCTATGGCTTTTTTGGAAACTGTTGGATTCCACTTGGTTATCTGTAATACTTAAGCACTACAAGTTTGATTCCTTCTCTAGGTCCAGATCAAGTTTTGCTCGGACCATTCTCCAGGGGCTCCTGCATTCTTCTTCCAACTCCCAAATGTAGTTAACTAAGGCTACTGAAGCCGTGATCAAAATGATGAACATAATACAATTCTATAAGTTAATCTTACTGTAACAGTAGATGTTTGAATGATCACCACTGCAGTAGCTACTCCCGCCTCCATCCACCTTGTCCTTTTGCTGCATTTTTTTATGCCAACACTTATTTTTTCATTGTTCCTAGCATTGTCCTTTCAGCAACCAGCCTCACTCTCTCTGCTGACAGATAAGATCTGAAGGGCCTTCGTGTCCAAACCTGTTTTGTCTGCTGCCCGACGGTTTGGGTGTGTGGAAGATGTCCTGAAGCTTTGGAATCTGGCCGGCTGTTATATCCTTGGCAGGATAAAACCCATACAGCTAAGGCTACTGCAGCAGTGACCAATATGATGAACATCCTATGTTATTTTACTTCCCTGAATCAAAAATATCCATTTATTTTTAAAATCTAGTCAGTTATTGCTCATTAGTATATACCTTACATACATGCATACATGGGAATATTGGAGTGTGTTGTCTTTACTAGCCTGTCTTAGGGCATTTAACAGTATTATGCACTGTGTAATAATTGAAAGCATGATCAAGTTACATATAAACAACTATAAAACTGAATGGCTTAAACAGGGCTTATGGTTACTTTGGCAAAAAAGGTTTGCAGTTCTGCAATGTTTAATTAATGCCTGGAAACCGATGTAATCAAAAAGTGCAAAATATGACAGTTTCTCTTTATTGTTATATAACAAGACAGAATATACTACAAAATTTTCAAAAGCATACCAGGTGTCATGGTTCATTAAAGGATACTAGCTGTTATAATACTATGTGAATCATTGTCTAGACAAATGAATTTGTCTACTCATGCAATCTACTGCAGTGTTCTATAGAGAAAGAGAACAGAAAAAAGGCACCATGCATGCAATAGTACCACTCATCAACATGGGATATAAAACCCAGTGAAATATTTTTCAAACTGAAGTGGTCTGAATACATAGATACTCCATAATTTCAAAGCTTATAACAGAAATCTATAACAACTGACCTTCGTAACTAAAAAGGAAGGATATTACACTTTCTTTGAAAGGCTATATCCATTAAGCAACAATGGTAAATTAATACATTTATAGAAATTGCATCTTAGTTCATGCATTGTTCTCACTAATCCCATAGCCTTAAACATAAATATTAATTTGTAGGGTGACAGGGATCCTAGCATCACCAGGTTAAGTCTCTTTTACAAAACAAATACTAGGTAGCTCTTATCGGGAACATTAGTATTTTTTTAACAAAGGAAACTATTTTTTTATCGATCCCTAAGTATAGGGTTACCACCTGTCCCACTTTGCGAGGGACAGCCCCTCTTTGGGCAGTTGCGTCCTGCAAAAATATTGTAAGAATGGCAACTGTCCTGAAATATTAGGGCAAAATGATTTCCTATATTTTATGTAATAGTTGCATAAAACAGTTATTCTGTATCTGAAACATCTAAATGTTATAAGAAACAGAATAAGCAACTAAAATGCTACAATAATAAGTTTTACTTAGGCAAAAAAGTGAAGTTCTGTCCACTGTACTGGCCGTGGGTATGTTTTGGCCTGCAAAATCTGATGTTTGTACCACAAATGTCCCACTTTGGCCATCTGAAAAGGTGGCAACCCTACCTAAGCACCTACACAAAACTGTTTTTGTGTGGGGGTCCGTATCTATCCTTTCTGGATACATTATTTTCATCCTAATCTCAGGTGATCTCAGAAGTGCTGCAGTATCACTATTACCGTTGGGGATTGGTTACGATGTTTACCTCACCAACACAAGGTACAAGATTCCCTCCTTTGGAAAGGAAATTGGCAAGGCTTAAAATGTCCCACAAGGCAGCTGTCCTACTACTTACCCATTAACATCACTACTGACTGAACAGATCTCAGTACAGCAGATATTAGAAAATATTCCTTTTCCCCATTGTACTGCAATCTCTATATATACAGAGGTTTGGGATTTTTAATGTTTAGGGTCCCATTTGTAGGATTACAAAATAGTGTGGTAGTAGTTTGTTTTTCCTCATGTTCACTGTTACATCCCAGGTTTAGTATATCTGGATTATGGGGTGAGTGGTGGAGCCCCCTATCCTGCAAAAACACTTGTTGGAAAAGTGTCTCATACAGATGCATTCAAAATGATAAGTAAGAGAGGACAGACTACCCTAAATACCTGTTACAGTCTGACAGGTATTACTTGACTACTGGCTTCTCATTCACCTGCCTCCAACTCACAATAAGCCTTTTAACTACATTAATACCCATTAGTCTCTACCAAGCATGCCAGAACCATAATGTAAGGGGGAAGGATTTGACAGACTCGGACTATGCCCCTGCCTGAAAAAAAAAATCAAGTACAGTAGTGGAAAATAAAGAAATTAACTTGTTTTCAATAAAATAAGCTTGTTTATTTTTTGATAGCATAGATGAATAAGTGTTTTGAGATCAGGCAAAATAAGAGCACATGTACTAGTAATCCTAACTTCATCTGCATCTTATTGGCTGGCTGGATTGTACAACACAAAGATATGCAAATGCAGCAAGTGTAAACACCATAGCTGGTTGCACACTGCCGCTCAAATCTTCATTGAAAACAAAGCAAAACAACAAAAAAGGAATGCATTCTGTTGCCTTACTTTCTAGTCTTCCAGCAAGAAATTCTAATTCATGTGGAAAAGGCATACCTCTCGTATACCCAGATTTTGCAAGGCATCCCTTACTTTGCCTCATATTTTTGCCTTGTTTCTTGTAAATTTTTTTAATTTGTAGGCAAGTTTGCAAGGATTACAGTCTTTAATGTCAATCAATAGTTCCATACTTCTCCTTATTAAAAAAAATGCACAATCACATGTTGTTCTAGTACCCTTTATGTGAATTAGAATAATATTTAAAAACTGCTCCTGATTTTTGGCCTTCTTCCCTCCACCATTATTTTTGGATTTGTCCAGAAATCTTGAGCATAGAAGGAGAATGCAAAGAGATTTAATTTAATAACTTTAACTTCAGTTCAATTAATTTCGGAAAGACCGGAGTCCTGCATTTTGTTTTACTATTATTGCCTTGTATTTAAAACAGGCTATAAAATAAATCATGTTTTAGCTACTTTGGTGTGTAGACTGTGGTTTCCTTGAGACTGCTCCATTTCTGGGATGTGGGCTGTGCCAGGTTTCATAAATGGGCACACTGAGGTTGGGGCTGTTATAAGTCATGTCTTTCTTCTTTGGTAACTTGGAGAGGATCGCTGACACTAATAATGACACTTTTCAGGTACACACTTCATATTATTCAGAAGAATGAAAGCTAAATGTAAAGCCTGTTATTGTATTCAGTTATGTACATGAGACAAGAGGAATACTAGCATAAGAAGATTCAAACTGCCCATAGGATTTTTATGGAATCTGACACAGAGAGTGATGTGAAGTATGGATGCAAGTGAGGCAGATTACTGCTTCTGCTCAGTAGATGGAACTATGGCTCCCATTTCAGCACTTTTGGTAATCTCACACAAGAGGTGATTGACTTAAGTGGATGTGTGTATGAGGGGCTGTGCAAAAAAGCAAGGGCAGTTAAATGACTTATGCAAAACAGTTACTGACATGGCTAGTTTGGGGAAAAGGGAGTGTGAGCAATGCTTATTTTTGGCATGCAGGGGGATGACTTCTACACTCACTTTACTTTGCTTCATTTCTCCAGAAATGGCTTGACCCCAGAGACTACTCAGCTTATGCAGAAAAAGGATATGCAGCACCAATGTACAGAATATATACGTACTAGTTTTGCAGCATCTCAGAAGTATAAATACATTTTCTAGATAATAACATGCTGTGGCTACAATGCCATGCTTTCAAGGAGCTACAGCTGTAGAATCAAATTCAGAGCTGTGCAGGACTGGAAGCTCTCTGGTTAGAGCTACAGTCTTAAGTGCATTTTGGATCTGAATGCCTGTTATTACCAGAAAGCTTTGTAATAATCTCAGAGGTAGACAGAGATACAGCCTGACCTTTTCCATTATACTCTGTTTTCATTGTGAGTGCTGTGGTGTACTTCTGCCCAGCACATCAAGTAAAATAAAGGCCTGCGGTACTTCTTTGCTGAGTTGTCAATACATTTGAAGTAAAACTTTTACATTTTATTAGCAAAATAATATATTTTCAGTTGCAATATGTTGTGTTTACAATACCAATGCTATGCTTTCAAGCAGCTAAAACTATGTGCTGATCAAAACCAGTACCCAGATCAACCTTTACTCAGATTTGCATACCAATCTGTCCTATAGAAGGTAAAAGTTTTTCTTCAGTGCAACATTTTGTTTCCAAATTTCAAGAGATGCACTCTTACATCAGTTCTTCAAATGAGATATTAAAATGAAGTCCCATTTGCTTGTGTTGGTGGTAGCAATATTGGATGTAAAAGATCTCACTGCACCTAACGAAAAGTGTAGAGGAAATTCCCAGATGCCATGGCCAAATTTCATCTAATAGTACAAGGCCCACCTCAGGTCTCCCCTGAAAAGAGGCTACTAGCCTATTAGGACTAACCTAGTCAACAAAGGACAGACAGATAGATAGATAGATAGATAGATAGATAGATAGATAGAGAGATAGATAGAGAGATAGATAGACAGATAGGACTCAAGAGGTTAGATTGGTGAGGCTACCTCTACAGGCTGGTCACCAGTGGAGTCCCTCAGGGTTCTGTGCTGGGCACACTCCTGTTTTGCATCTACTTCTTCGAGTTCAAAGACAATATCAAAGGCCTCTGGCTGACAAAGTTCACAGATGATTGCAAACTGGGAGCATTCACTGCCCCCCCCCCCCCCCAAGATGAAAACACCCTTCAGGAATACCTAACACAGACAAATCCATGGTGACAAAGCCATGGTTTAAAAATCAATGTATATGAAAAACCAAGAGAAAAATACGAAAAAAACGCCGAGTGCAGGAGCTGGGATGCAAGCAAGTTTATTCTGGTACCTCGGCTGAACACAGCCTTCAAAGGAATAACCACTCACATTTTGCTGCATCTTTTATACAGAAATCCATCATAAACATTAATCAATTAAATAATTAATTAAATACATCAAGAGGCTTGAAAATTAAAGGGACCATACATTCATGAGACACTGAAGGGAGGCTAACTGAACAGAAGCATTCAACAGATTAAATACACGTTAAATGCAAATTTAAAAATTAACTATATGCTTTTGCAAGTACCTAAACAAAACTTTCAAATAGTCAAATTCATTTCCAAATTCAAACCCTTAGGTTTCAAGGTACCAAAAGTTAATATAAACATGCTTTCCAAATTCAGTAATTTCTGTAAAAAATTACCAGCATTGTAAACATCAGGTCTAGCTAAAGCACAAAAAAACAAAGAGTCCAACACACCATTATGCAAACTATTGAAGTGTTCAGAAATGGGACTTTCCATTCTATGATTTCTAATGTCCCCAATGTGTTCCAAAATCCGTATCTTTAACTGACGTTTTGTTTGGCCTATATAATATTTGGGTGGAATGCAACCACAACCAACAAGATAAACAACCCCTCAGGATTTACAGTCAAATTTATCAGCCGCCTGATATTTCACGCCATTTATACAACTACCTAATATATTTTTAACTTTTGGGCAAACTTTACATTTTCCGCACCTGAACATACCATTTAATATACTACTCCCATTTAACATATTACTCTCCCTAACTCTTGATTTTAACTTCAGCATTTCCTTCAGATTTGCATATCTTCCATAGGAAAATCAAACTCTATTGGGAAAAAGATGACCTATCTCATCATTTTGACAAACTATCGGCCAAAGAAAATCCACAATATTTTTCATGGTTAGAGAAAAAAAGAGAGTATTTGTTAACAAAAAATATTTTATTCTCACTATTCAAATTCTTAAGCCTCTTGATGTATTTAATTAATTATTTAATTGATTAATGTTTTTGATGGATTTTTGTATAAAAGATGCAGCAAAATGTGAGTGGTTATTCCTTTGAAGGCTGTGTTCAGCCGAGGTACCAGAATAAACTTGCTTGCATCCCACCTCCTGCACTCAGTGTTTTTTTCATTTAAAAATCAATGCCAGTAAATGTATTATAGTACCTTTTGGAAAGCTGGCCACTCCAGGTACCCAAGTCATCAATAAAACATCCTTAAAAGTTGATACCCTAGTCAGAGATCTGGGAACTCATGTAGTTCATAAACTAAACTTTGACTGACATGTATCCATGATAGTAATAACGTCCTTGTCTGTTGCTCAACTTATAAGTAAAGGCATGCATCTAGGAGTATACAGGTCATTGTACCACTGTACCCAGCCCTCATCAGACCCATCAAAGAGTATAATGCCCCTTCAGTATGTACCTGACCAGACACATACAGCAAATGGAATGCTCACAAAGGTTCCTTACAGAAAGAATACATGATATCCTGCACTGATTGCATCAAAGCCCTGTCTCTTTACTTGGTTTTATACAGATGTCTGAGAGGTAATCTTTGCCTGGCATACAAGGCATCCCTGGTCCCTGTTTTTATGCATCATTTGCACATCCATAAAACAATCAACATCAAAAATACTAGATGATAAAATGTAAATTTTGCTTGTGACATACATCTAACATGTTGGAAAGGCAGATTGGTTTCTCGGAGAATTCCCATTCTCTGGAACAGGCTCCCTATCCATGTGAAGCACAGTTCCTCCCTAACCCCCTTTAGGTGGAACTTGGACCAATGGATGGGTAATTTACCTCTGTTTGATGGACAGCAGCAGTCAGTAAATCACTCCCTATATAAATCAAAATTTTGGGTGACATTTGGGTTGCACAGCTAGGCTATAAGGGTCATAGTGGTAGTCATTCTAGTATACACATATGAACCTATGAACACTTGCTCAAAATGCTAGGGTAAAACTGCACCTAGGCTAAAGCTACAAGCATCTGCCATCAGAACGTTTTAGTGACATAATAGTGTGCTAACAGTGAAGCTGCTGTAAGCAATTCTTTTATTTAACAAAATGAGTGGGCTTGAGCATATTCCCAGGACCATGGCACATTTTTCTTTAACAAGTCAAGTATGAATGATAAGTCGAAAGGTCTGGTACAAACAGCTACAAAGCATGTTCTTGTAATGAACAGATTATGCAACTCAGTCACTGCTCACACTTTCTTGGATCTAGTTTGATAATATTAAGACACATATGGTTCCTAAAAATACCACAGGCCTTTCATAATAAAGTAGCATTTGTCTTGATTAAGGTTTAAAATTGAATTTTTGATTATTTTCTGGACTGCTTCTACCTTCAAATCATGCATTTGCTTGTCCAGATCAAGCAATAGGATGCCATCCATTAAACCACCACCACCATCTAATCTCTTAAGAAGGTCAATAACAGCTATCAGTAGTAGAAGTAGTAGTAGTAGGTCAAGTTAGCTCTCTCGAATCTTCCTTCACTACTCTTTCAACTGTCTTCTAAAACCTATTAAGCTAATCACCTCAGAGAAACATTCTATAATAATTGTCTTGCCTGCATGCAACTACATTATGATAAAACTGGGTTTTTGTAACCACTTACCCCAAAAACTATATTCATCTTAATGACATATTTCTTTTTATACATCTTGAAAGAGCTTTGCTATACTCCTGTTTATTGTCACTGTATAACATTGTACTGCTACTTAATGCCTTGTAATAATCATGTAACATTGCTGTTTAATGCTAATTTATAATGAAAATTGTATAATATGTTGGAGCTTTTCTTCCCGGGCCTCCACTGAAAAAGGTCTCTTTAGCTCAGTCGGACAAGCCTTGTCAACAAATGTAAAATAATAAATAAATAAATTTACATTGGAAAATCTGAGGTACCAAACATGATACTAAAAGACAGTCTTTTGAAGCAGAATCTTCCCATATGGGTAATGAAATTTGTCAGTTCCTGCCTTTCTGAGTACAGTAGAATTTGCCAGAGCCACTGGAAGCATTCAGCCTAGGCAATACTTTCACATTTCCTATCTTTGTTGCCATGTGTTCTTATTTAGGCAATATAAACCTTTCTTGTATAACAGCATCATTAAGTCTTTTTACTCAAATCTTCAGTTGACTGTTTTTTTTTTAATTACTAGGACCATGGGTGAACACCACTCATTTGGATCGATAACGCTTCTACAAGACCGTTTTACATTTGTTTTAATTCTGTTTCTATTTTTTTTCACAGTTATAAATGGACTTTGTAATATTCACGAGTATCACAAGACTATATGATGATAAATTACATATCTGTCTTCTACTTTCATTTAATAAAATATTTCCAATAAATTGAAAGTGGCACGTGGCTGTTAATGCATCTTTGATGGCATTCTTAGAAGCATGTGTAAATTCTGCCTGTACCTGAGACCTCAAAGGATGTGGCACCCTTCTCAGTATAGTTAAGGCTTATGAAACAGTATTTGGCTTTGGTTTAATTTTCACTTGTTCACATTCAAGTAGGTCAACTTCACCAAATACATCTATGCTGACTTCATTTCTTCTTGCTATTAAGCTGAAATTATTTATGTACAGATCTTCCTACAAGAAACCCAAAACTCAGACTTGTGCACCTTCCATTCACACATGTTTAGAATGCATGGTTTGGCTGTAGGATTATGAATTTCAGCCTTTGCATCATACAACTGCAGACTCTTCAGAAAACTTCTATATGTAGCACATAATATCACAGTAACACTGGTCCCTAAATCCATCTTAAAACTCACAACTGTTCCAATAATTGGAATTTTCAATTGCCAGTCAGCTTCTACAGCTGCCACAGTAGTAACTGGCACCCCCCAAATACTTTATACACATTATTTTTGGTTGTAAAAATTAAGCAATCTCTAACTTGCTTAGTTTTTCAAATGAGATCAAATTTCAAATGACATCAAATAGTCTAGTTTCTTATATTCATTACACCTTCTGCTGCATACAGTATACTGTTATAACTCAATACAACAGTTACACCTCACGCATTTTCTAGGCTTACTATCACTCTGTTTCTTGAGCATTAGCTTAGTGTGATTAGCCTTTTATCGAATGTGTCATTAATTTTGCATTTTATCTCACTCAAGTTGTCAATTTTAAGTTATTGTTTTGTCTTTTAGCCAGTCTGTACTGCCTTCTCAACATCAGATTAACTTCAAACTGTAACTTATAGATTCACAGATTCATAGATGGTTACTAGGTTAAAGGCCAAGGGGTCTTTTTAAGGCTAATTAAGTTTTCCCGAAAGAGTGGTATCTTGTATCGAATTAGGACATTGACAAGAAGGCATTTATAAGCTACCTCTATCCACAAGGGACATGGGTGCCAGGCACGGTGTAAATTTCTTGTTCCCATACACTGGTCTAGGATGCCCTTAAATCGTGTAATAGACAAACTCAGCTTCACATGGATGGGAAGCCTGTTCCATAGGAAGGGCAGCCTCTGGAACACATACTTGTCTTAACATCATGTTCTGTTTAAGTCACAGACAAACTTCAGGTCCCTAGACCTTATACTTTTGAACTTATGAATATGCAGAAGATTTATAAGAAAGGTGTTTGCGGATGTCTTGGAAGCCAGGCAGAGATTACCAATCAATAATTTATAGAAGACTGAGTACAGGGGATGGGCTTTAAGGCACTCAGAGTAAGGCAGGTCTGTTACACCTTGTATTCCTCTTGCAGGGAACCTCTAAGGTCGCTGTAGTTGCTGCACATGTTTGGTTATGTATATAACAAAGGAAGCACTGTACTCCATGATTTGTCTGATTAACGTAGAGTCCAGTGGAATAATGCCCTCTTTGGACCTAGATACCATGGGTCACTTCTGTGATACTTCCACATCATTCAGCCTTTCCATCTCATATTTGCTCATCTTTAGAGCCATTAAAACCACAGTTTTCTGCCAGTTCATATAATCATCTCATTATCACTTATACACACTAAACTTTTGCTCATAGACATCTGTGCAAGCATGCTATCTTGTGTAACACATTTCTTTTTGGCATATGACGTTCTTCGAGTTTACGATTTACAGACACCTATAAAACACTTTGGCCTTATGCAAATGGAAAGAAAAGTACAGTTGTGTACACTTACCATAAATGTTGATGTTTGAGTTTATTCACTGTTGCAGTCATCACATTTGGGTTATCCCTGCCAGGGTAGCCATTGGCCGGCCCAAATACCAGAGACTCAGTATTTTTGCGTCAGTTGCTGTCGCTTAAGGACCGACGTCAGGTCATCAGCAGTATAAAGTAAGGCAGCCGACATCATTACATCAGTTTTTCTTGCCCTAACCTGTCAGGAGCCCCCAAGTAGGAGCCAGGTTCTGGTGGAAGATCCTCACCAGTGGAAAATAAATACCAATATGTCCCTTGTAAGGAAAGAGAAGAAAGGGGGATGGAGGGAGGGACATTTATGGTAAGTGTATACAACTGCACTATGTTCTTCGTGTTTCACCATTGCAGTCATCATATTAGGGTTGATTCCCAAAGCTGAGAAAATGGGTGGAGGCAGTCAAAGAAACTATGGGCTGGCGAGGATGCCCTGCAAGACTGCAGAAGCAAACCCTGCTCTGGATTTGGAGAAGACAGGCAGGTGGTAATGCTTGGTAAAAGTGTGAACAGATGTCCAGGTGGCAGCCTCCAGGATGTCCCTGTTGGGGACTCCTCTTAGGAAAGCTGCAGAGGTGGAGGCTGCTCTGGTGGAGTGTGTCCTGACCCCCTTCCGGGGAGGATTTCCATGCTGTTTGTAGCAAAAATGGGTACAGTGTGCTATCCATTTGGAAATGGTTTGTTTGAAGATGGCTTTGCCTTCTGTCCCTGTAGCAAAGCTAACCAGCAATTGATCAGACTTTCTGAAGGATTTAGTCCTGTCTAGATAGAATCTGAGCTGTCTGTGCACATATAGAGTGTGCAGAATCCTTTCCCCCTTGTTCTGGGGATTAGGAAAAATGGTGGGGCAAATGAATGGCTTGGTTGAGACCCACATTGGACACCACATCAGGTATGAAGGATGGGTTAGTTCTGTGGGATACCCTGTCTGCATGGAAGATGATGAAGGGTTCCACAGCCATCAGTGCTTTCAGCTCAGAGACTCTTCTGGCTGAAGTGATGGCCAGAAGGAATGCTGTCTTCCAAGAGAGAAATTTTAGCTCTGCAGAAGAAGCTGGTTCGAAAGGGGGCAGGGTAAGCTTTTCCAAAACAAAGTTAAGGTCCCAAGCTGATGTTAGTGCCCTTCTGGGTGGCCTCAAGTTGCTAGCCCCTCTTAGGAACTGTTTGATCAAAGGGTGTAAGAAAAGGGGCTGCTCAGTGGGAAAATGAGCAGAAATAGCAGAAGCATGAATTTTTATAGAGGAGAAAGAGGCCATTGTGCAGAAGATCAGCTAAGTAATCCGGGATGAGAGGGAGGGAGGACTGTGCCATATTGGTTCCCTTAGCCTGGATCCAGGCACAGAACCTTTTCCATTTATCAGCATAAGACTTTCTGGTGCTAGGGTGTCTGGCCTCATGAATAACATCAAGAACCTGTATACTGAGGTTGCAGATTGGTTCGGGGTTAGGGAATAAGCCAAACAACCAAATTGAGTGTCTGCAATTGGGGATGCATGAATTCCCCTTCCCTCTGGGTCAGGAGGTTTGGAATCTGAGGAAGATGCCATGGAGGCAGCGGGGACAGCCTGCACAGCAAGGGGTACCAGTTCTGCAGGAGCCAGTCTGGAGCTATAAGAATGGCCCTTGGCTTTTCCTCCCTTATTTTGAGCAGTACCCTGGGGATGAGAGGTAGTGGAGGAAAGGCAGAGACAGATAGATTGACCAGGGGAAGGACAGGGCATCATCCACTTTCCAAGCCATGCAATGATGCTCCCTGGTGTAGAATTTGCTGAGCTGATGGTTGGTGTGGGAGGCAAAGAGGTCGACCTTCGGGGTTCCCCATTTCTGAGCTAGTAGAGTGAAGGTACTTCTGTTGAGCTGCCACTCATGTGGGTCCAGAAGATTTCTGCTTAATTGGTTTGCCAGAGAGTTGAGAGCCTGGTAGGAATTGTGCTAACAGGTGTAGTTGCATGACAGAGGCTATGTGTTAAAGGGTCATGGCCAGCCTGCATAGAGGTTAGGAGTGAGTACCTCCCTGCTTGTTGATGTCCTACATCACAGTGGTGTTGTCTGTTTTGATCAGGAGAGCCCCTGGAGAGAGAAGGGGCTTGAAAGCTATCAAGGCTTGCTGCATAGCCATTATCTCTTTTTGAATGATGTGCAGAGAGATTTGCTGTGGGATCCATTGGCCTTGTATGCACCTTTCGTCCAGGTGTGCACCCCAAGCATAGTCTGATGCATCTGCGGTGAGGGTCTGGGTGGCAGGGGGTGGGGAGAAAGGCAGTCCCTTGTTGTGGGAGCATGCTGTTGCCCGCCAAAAAAATATTTTCTGAGGCAAGGAATTATAGGTAGAAGTGTTTCCAGGTCTTGAGAGTGATGACACCAAAGGCTCTTTAGGTACCACTGTAGTTTCCTCATATGCAGTCTGGCATACAGAATGTGTAGAATGCAAGGTGCCATGAACCGCAGAGCTTGCAGGATCTTCCTTGTAGATAGCTGGGGCCTGGGGATTAGTTGAGAGAAGTAGGCTGTTAGGAAAATTTGTTTCTCTGGTGTAAGGTATGCCATCTGGAATGCTGTGTCCTGACTTGCTCCCAGGAAGATTATCCTTTCAGTGGAAGCCTGTTTGGATTTCTTTTTATTGATTGTGTACCCTAGAGAAGTTAGTAGGGTCTTTATAAAGGCCAGGTGCTTGAGCAGCTTTTCCTGACTGTCTGCCTGGATAAGAGAGTCATCTAAGTATGGGTAAATCTGAATATTTCTTTGTCTGCAAAAGGCAATGGCCAGAGTCAGACATTTTGTGAAAACTCTGGGAGCAGTAGATAAGCCAAAGGGAAGCGCAGAGAACTGAAAGTATTGAGATCATGTCCTGAAGCAGAGATATTTCCTGCATGATTCCCTGATAGGAATGTGGAGGTAGACTTCTTTTAGATCTAGGGTGGCTAGCCAAGCGTCCTTGGAAAGCATGGATAGCAGCTGCTGGAGGGTTAGCATTTTGAATTTTGGGATCATCAGGAAGGTGTTTAGGATGGATAAATCGAGGATGGTGTGCCAGGTGCCCTCTTTTCTGGGCACCAGAAAAAGTCTAGAGTAGAAACCTTGGCCTATCTGTTCTGCAGGAACGTGCTCTACTGCCCTCATAGAGAGCAGGGAAAGGATTTGCTTTTGAGCCTCTGCCCATTGACTTGGTTGCAGATATGGGAACTCTTTTGGGGTTGGAAGGGTATGGAAGGAAAATTTGTATCCCTGAGACACAATGTTCAAAACCCAGTGGTCATTGGTAATGGTGGCCCAGGTGCTTGAGTGAAAGGAGAGCTTTCCTCCTTGGGGTAAGTGAAGGTGGGCAGAGGGAGGGGGTGGAGGAGGTGAGTCATTGTGAGTTCTTACCATAAGGGGGTGGCTTAGAACTCCCTGATTTCGAAGTGGAGGTAGTCCACTGTTTAGATCTCTGCACTCCCTGTGGCTGCTGTCTGGGGGGGGGGTCTTTTTCCAATGGGGTTGGTTTACTGGGAGCAGGAAAGGACCAGTGTTTGGAGAGGCAATGCCTGCTAAACCTAGGGAGATAGACCTGCAAGAAATCCTTAACTGTTTGCATAAATTTTGCTTTTTCTTCCATATTTTTAAGACCTCTTCTGCCTTAGTGCCAAATAAGTTATCTTTGTGCAAGGAGGCATCCAATAATTTAGATTTGACATGGTCTGGCAGGGGCTGTTCCTTAAGCCATGCATGCCTTCTAATGACAGATCCAGTGACTGCTGCCCTGCAAGAGTCTTCTAGGGCATCAAAACCACAGTGCAATGTATGCTTAGTCACTTGACTTGCAGAATGCATTAACTCTTGTAACTCTTTAGATTCTGCACAAGCAGGAAAGGAAGACACTTTTTATTTGAGGAGTTGCATGGTATGTTGCTGAAATTTAAGCATATGGAAGTGGCAATTTAGTGCCCTGATAGCAAGAGTAGCTGAGGTGTTTACTTTTTTACCCCATCTGTCCAATGCTCAGGAATCCCTGTCTGAGGGGGTGGGATTCTTAGCAGAGGTTGCTTTAATCCCTTTGGGCCCTTGAGAAATTACCTCAGGGTTATAAAAAGATATGTGTGTGAGTCAGGGACTCTATAGTCCCTGTCTGGTTTTCTGGGAACAGGAGGGAGGGCATCAGGAATCAAGATGGATTCGAGGAAAACATCCTCCACTACATCCAGGACTGGGTGGATGGCCAAGGGTTTGTGTTGTGAAAGATCTAGGAATTCCCTGAGTCTCTTTTTAGACTGAGGGTAGTCTTGACTCCCATTGGTAATACTCCCTTAAGGTATGCAGGGCTTCCCTAGAGGAAAAATCCTCTGATGGAGAAGGTGAAGGAATGGAATCCTCTGCATTAGAATCCTCATGAGTGGAGAGGGGTTGCATGTCTTCATATTCAGATGCATCAGATTCATCTGACTCTTGCTCAGAAAAAACTACAGGGGACAGATCTCTTTTCCTTTTGGAGGGGGTAGCTTGGCTTCCCCTGATCAGCATGATAAGGTCTTTGGCCATTTTAAGCATTTGAGACTGAGGCAAGGTAGCAGGCACCTGAGAGTGGGTCGTCGGTTTCTTGGGTGTGGTTCGTACCCTGGACCTAAGAAACTCGGTTGTTTTTGAAAGAACAGTAGTCGCGAAAGAAGATGGTTTGTGTCGAGAATCGGTAGTGTGAAGGACTTCCTTGAAAGCCGGTGCCTGCTCAGTGGCTCTGGACCCATCCAAGGTAGAGACGACCACAGGATCCATAGTTGAAGAAGAGTTTGCAGCATACCGGACTCTGAAAGGGTCTTGGTAGTGGCCTGCAAATCCACAGAAATGAGCATCAGGGGTTGCAAAAGCACCTCACTGAGTACCAAAGAACTGATGACTAGCTTAACGGAAGCGTCGTCGGTAGGTTTGGACCTGTGCGGTCTGAATCTGTCTTTATCTTTACATTTTTTTGGAAGATCTGCTGTCGGATGGCTTACTGAAGCCATATTAGAATTCGAGGACTGTAAGCAAAAAATATCTGGCTAGATGGCTTACCGAAGCCATATCAGAATTTGAGGACTGTAAGCGAAAATATCTAGCTACAATAGGGGCCCAACTATGGACAGTTCTGGCGTTGAACAAAGCAAAGAAGTGACAGTGGGAGACGTCGTGGTCTGGGCCTAAACAAGTGACACAGTAAGAATGGAAGTCTCGGTGTGTTATTTGCTTTCCACAGTCGAGACAATTATTAATTTTCTGACATCGGTTAGTGCAAGAAAAAAGGATCCTCAATGGGGTACTTAGCTTTAGAAGACTTCAACTTCAAGTCACTAGACGAAAACTCGGGTATCAGCCGACCAGCACTCATGCAAACTGCTTCTGCTTCCGAGATCCACAGCAAGACAGACTGATGTAATGGCGTCGGCTGCCTTACTTTATACCACTGACGACTTGACGTCAGTCCTCAAGTGACAGCAACCGATGCAGAAATATTCAGTCTCTGGTATTCGGGCTGGCCGAGGGCTACCCTGGCAGGGATAACCCAAATGTTATGACTGCAATAGTGAAACACGAAGAACATCTGTATATGGCCTCAATTTCTCTGTCCGTTCAGTACAAAAATGTCTTTACATGGGTTTCTTCAATTTCTTTAACCAATTTCATTGGTATACAAAATAATTTGAGTCCATGTCTGCAAACACAGGCTAACAAAATGGTTTTGAGAAGTCAAATGGCACTGGCGGCATAAACTTTATCATAGCAGAAGATATTCAGTGTTTTTACAATAAACATTTTAAATCTAGTAAAACAAAAGCTTTTGCAAGGTAATATTGCAATTTTTCATTAATGGCAATTATCTCTTAGCATTTTTAAATCACACAAGGTCTGGTGTGGTTTTGTAACCTGTGAAGTCATTTTTAGGTTCTTTAACACAGAGCATCCCAGTTATGGCACAATGTATGGTTGTTCTACGAACAACAGACTGCTTTTAGTAAGGATCATATGAGAAATGATTAAATTGAGAAACAATGTTAATTCTTCATTCTCACATCCAATTACTTACTGCTCAAAAACTGCACTGCATTCAGGTATATTTTCTTTATGAAAAGGACAATGCCGTGCTTGTAACAAAACAGCAACTCTGTGACATACACACACAAACACAAACAAACATACTTGGACAGTTTTAATTCACTTTCCACTTCACTGTTTATGCAACTGTCTGTTCATCTATCCAGAATGAGGATTCTTTTGTCAAACCCGCTTCCTGTAGTGGACTATGCCAATGTTTTCCTGCATTACATTTACCACCTTGGTTTTATTTTTTATTAAGTCCTGGTGTTGGCGCCTTACTCTGTAACAAATTTATTTCCAGTTTATATATTTCGGTCAGCAGGCATTGCACCAACTACAAATGCTTCAGCTATACAGCTAAAATACCCTTCAGTCAAGTGTGCAGAAATCATCATCACTACTCAATTGCCCTGAGTCATAATCTTAGCACCATGCCAGAAGCCCAAACCATCAACAGCTCAAAATAAAATGAATCAGTACAAATATGCAATTTGATTAGCAATTTTGTTTAACTTTTCTGAACCTGCCCACATGCTTCAAAAAGCAACAGTACATTTTATTCAACAGTGAAAACATTACTTTCTCTGTATTACTAACCCTAGTGAATTTGCTCTTATGTTGTTTCCTCTGCATTTCAGTGAGCTCAATTAGCTGAAGCATCCCGCAGTGGTGGTGCTGCGGTAGCATTGTCGCCTCACAGTGAGACGCTGTTCGGTTCGATTCTCAGCTAGAGCGTCTTCTACGTGGAGACATGCGTGAATGGGCCTACCTTCGTTGAAGGTTGTGCATCAGGCCTGGCAAGCCGGTACGTAAAAATCAACTGCCAATCATTAGCGGACCAGAGTTTTGCTGTGGCGACCCCTAACTGGGAAAAAGCCAGAAGACACAAACAAACCAAACAGATAAAATAAACCATTGCAGACTGCATCTTAATGTCAGCAAAATAAAGGTGATGCCTCCAGCTAGTTAACACCTTAAAGAAGACATATCTGCTACTTCTTGATTAGCTGATGGTTTTGCTATTACGTCCTGGGACAAATCAGCTGTACAGGAAGTCACTTGCAATAAACAACTGGGTGGAATAAATATGTTCAACATACATGTAAACTCATTCCTATCTAAAACCACTCGGAAAACAGGGCACTTATACAGAGTTAAGATCTTCCTTTTACATAGTGCTAGAGATTACACAGCACTTCTGCATACCTCTCAAGCATAACTCATTATCAGGAAAGTACCTTATTTGGGGTCTTAAAACGTTAAATGTTCCTTAGAGTTCCCACATTGATAGGATCTGTCACATATTCAGTGTTATTAATTGTTTAAATGATATCCATGGAAATAGAAATTAATCATATTAATATATTAAAAAGATCTTTTTATAAGTAAAACCAGCATAGTTTAACCATCCTATGACTTTCCCAGTTGAAGCTGTTAGCAAGCCATTAGTAAGTGTTCCACATTTTGCCCATTTGTTCCACATTATGACGGCTAGTGTTCCTCATTTTGGAGATGGAAGGTTGAGAGCTATGCACTTGTACACCTTTTATTTGGCATACCTACAATGATACTGTAGACAACATTCTGTTGAAGAAAGTTAATGGGTATACTGGAGGCTATAACAGAAAAAAACAATGACTGTTGGTCAGCCCCATTCAGCTCATACCTTCCCATTATTAACCTGAGCTAATGTACACACAAAACGTGTTCCTCAAAGTACAAGAGATTAATCATCATAACAGCTATTCACCTCAAGGGGAAGCTGAAAGTGTAAGACTTAATATATTACGTTTTTGAACAGAACTACTACAAAAACGCAAAATCAGAAATAAAAGGATGCGTGCAGCAGTTGAGATTAATTAATTAAGGTCACACTAAAGAAAACAAAAATAAGAAAAAAGAAAATGCACCATTTAAAAATGGATATACAGTACAATTCAAATCCAAATATCCTATAGCAGATTTTAGTACATCTTTACAAATCAGTGATTTTTTTTATTGTCTTTATGGAGAAGGACTCACTTTTACCTGATGAAAGCCAGGAAGGCAGTAAAATCCACAGAATTGTGGCTAAATATGAAATAGAACCAGATGTTTCAAAGCACATTTGCTGAACCATCAGCATTACCCCGTCCCCAGTTCATGGGAAGTCTGAAGTTGAGATCCATGGTAACGAGATCAAAAAGTCTTTTTAAGAAGACGGTAATCCGGTCAGCAATTTACAGTGCACACAATCCACAGGTTCAGGATATCAAGGCCTGATTGTAATCAGACTTAGATTATTATGCACCCCACTTCACAATACTTACTGTTTGTTGCAACTAACATTCCAAACTCATCATCTACAGGAAAAAGAATACAATGAGTATTGAAAGGAGTAGTACCAGGATAACAAATACCTTTGGAAAATCAAATCGGGCTGGCTGTAGTTGATTTGATCATGTTAACTAATGTTGCCAAAATTGGCATAGGTATTCAGTGGTGATACATGGGCTGAGGTACCAGCCTACTCCAACCTAAGCCACAGACCCATGCAAGCAGTGGGAGGGGTGTATGTGCCCTTATTGGCCAGTATGTGTCTGCCAAAAACCCCAGCAGCCATGGGTTAATAAGCTACTAGCCAGCCAGAGTCCTGTTGCCCAGCTTTGATTAACCAGGATAGCTCTGTTGAGCGAAAGCTAGACACGAAACCAATCAACATGCCAAATATGAACTAAGAATTGCTACACTCAATGAAGGTTCACTGACAGGATGAAGCTTGGAAGTGGATGACATGATGGTGCAGAGGAGGCTGGGCATCTTATGTATCCAAGGGACAAGATGGAAAGGTAATGCAGCAAAACCACTTGGCTTGGGGTCCAGAGTCTATTACTCAGGAGGAGGAGAGGCTAGAGATGGTGTGGGAATTGTGGTGACAGACAGGCTTCAGAAGGCAGTTAGGGATGTCATCAGAATTACTGACCAACTCATGGCAATCAGAATGAATGTAATGATAGGCTGAGATTATGTATACTGTTCTATACCCCATAATAGGGTTGTATTAGTGAAGACAAGAGCACGTTTAGACTGCAGGTGCACAACCTAGTAGATAAAGCAGAACAACATGAATTGCGGTTGATAATGGGTGACCTGAATGCACATATCAGGACAGACAGAAGGGGATATGAGAACTGCCTGGGTCCACATGGGTGGGGCAACAGGAATAAAGGAGAGGCCATTCTAGACTTCTGTCTGTTAAATAGCTTGACAGTAGTCATCACATGGCTCAGAAAGTAAGGCAGTCACAAGATTACATACAAGAATGGGCGACATACAGCTCAGGTACACTTCCTCCTAATAAGGAAAGGGCACTAGGGTAGTATCAGTGATTGTAAAGTCATCCCCAGTGAAACAAACAGTCTCCCCAGAGCATAAACTACTGGTTGCCAAAATCAGCTTCAAGCAGTGGTCAAAGAAGGCTCTAAAGTCAACAGAGATCAGGCTAAAGACCTAGAAGTTGACCGGAGAGAAAGCACAACAGTTCAACGAATTACTCAGGGCTCCAGCACCCCAAGAAGTAGAGGAAATAAATGGAATTGAAGAATGGTAGTGTGAGGGCTACAGAACAGATATGTGGCCGAGCAAAGTATGGTACATAAGAAAAGCTGGTGGTGGAATGCAGAAGATCAGGAAAGCATCAAAAGAAAAAAGGAATGCAGGAGAAAGTGGATGACAGAAAGAAAGACAGACCAGGCTAGAAATGAACGTTGGTTGGCTAACAGACAGGCTAAGAAAGGAGTTGCAGTAGCAAAGAAAAGGTTATCAGAGGCACTCAGTAGGTTGCACAAAGAAACTGCATCAGGTTGCAAGGCAAAGACGGAAAGATGAAGAAGTTAGTCAAGGGATGCCAGCAACAACCTGCTCACCAGTCCATAGGACATCAAAGGCAGATGGAAGGAGTACTTGCAGCAGCTTCTGAATGTAAACAAACCCACAGAAGCTGTACTGCCCCAGACAGAGCCTACAATGAAAAGAAGCCCATCATAAAAAAGTAAGAACAGCACTAAGGAAAATGAAGTTGGGGAAAGCACCAGGCTCAGATGAGATTACAGCAGATATGATAAAGATGCTGGGTGAGATAAGGGGGAAATGGCTCCTGAGGGTATTAGTAGCAGTGTGAAGAGAAAGGGGTATCCCCGATGACTGGAAAATAAGTATACTTATGTCAGTGTATAAGAACAAAGATGACATCCACAACTGTGGGCAGTACAAAGGTATCAGACTCCTGTCACATTACATGAAAGTCCCGAAGTGGGTGACTGACAGATATGCATAGTAGTAGAAAGTAAGATGGGAGATGAGCAGTCTAGACTCCAGATTCAGGTCAGGATGCAGCACAACTGACTCAATGTTTGCAGTGAGACAGACAGTTGAGAAGCAGCTTGAGACGAGTAAACAGTTCAACTGGACATTTTTAGTCTTGGAGAAAGCATATGACAAAGTCTCAAGAAAGCTAATTTGGGCAGTCCTGTGGTGGTTCAAAGTCCCTGAAACATTGACATAATTAGTGCAGGCTATGTACAAGGACCCAGCGACTCAAATACAAACAGTGTTTGGTCTCAGAGAGGTTCCTAGTGGAAGTGGGTGTGCATTAGGGTTCAGCTCGAGTCCACTTCTGTTCATACTGATGATGGATTACATTAGCAAACGGGATGGAGGGGACAGATCAGTAAAGCTGCCATATACCGACTGAGCAAGAACTTCAGCAAAGGACAGGAGAATGGAATACAAAACTGAAGGCACAAGGGATGAAACTGAGTAACAGATAAGACAGTGGTAATGGCAGCAAATTAGGGAAATCAAAAGGGGAGATAGTGGAACAGATTAACAGCTTAAAGTATCAGTGAAGGGTGGTTGAGGAGAACAGAAGTCAGAATGAAGAGATCAAAGCTACAATCAGAGGTCAAATCTTGAGTCAGTGGGGCTGCAGCCAACTGGCACAGAGAGTCAGCTGTAGTGTGACAGAAGAATGCCAAAGAAGCTGAAAAGTAAGGGGTACAAAACAGTGGTGCGGCCAGTGCTACTGTGTGGTAAAGAAACCTGGGCAGTAAAGCCAAACTGGATGAGGAAGTTAGAGGTAATGAAAATGCCTCAAATGGGTGGTAGGATGCACACTGGCTTCTGCTCTTATATTCTCGTCTGTCCCACAAAGCAATTCCAAACACAGAAAAGATCAATGCGAATAGATTATGGTGGTTCAGACACATGTGTAGAAAAGGAGAAGGCAATCTGGTGAAAATGATTTGGGACAGACAGGAAGAAGGCAAGAGGAAAAGAAGGCATCCAGCAAAGAGGTGGATGGATTGTGTGAGAGAAGGTCTGTGACAGTCAGGCATGAGTGACAAAGAAGGCAGGAGCGTGGCACTGATTCAAGAGAGATGGCGACAGTTAACACGATACTCCGACCCCATGTGGAAAATGGGAGAAAAAAAGGGGGTTGGTGATGATGGTGTTGTCAAGGAGCCAAAAACTGAACATAAAGGTCTGAAATACCAAAAGGGCAAAATCTCCAACTGTCACTTCATAGAATACAATTAACAAAAAGTAACACAAACAAGGATACACAAAATTCCTATCAATCGAAATGCAACTTGTAAACTAAGCCATAGAATTAAATGTGAAATAAGCGGAAATCTAATGTAACATAAGTGGAAATTTAAAATTCTAGTTATCAGCATTGCAACAGAAGTCGTTCTTGAAAGATCCCATACAGAAGGACTTAAACATGTATGAAAAAACTACATATGGATGGCAACTACAACAACAATGACAGCCAAAACCTGAATGCATGTTTACAAAAGTTTCACAATTACAAGATTTTCATATTTAGAAAAGATGCAACTGTTTAAGGCATGAGTGCTTACCCATAGTAATGGATGCATCTCCAAATAAATTTAGTCGGAAGACACTTTTTAATTTCTTTTTTGTTTTTCAATACATGCAACTTAATTTCAGTTCACAACATTCTGTGTCATATTGTTCCATGTTCGGGAGCTATTCTTAAAATGTTATTTCAATCGGTCCTTCTCCAAAACATGGCATTTTGGTTTGGCTTTGCTCACTGTATTAAAGGTTGTAAGTACAACTTCTTACTTGAAGCACATTTCTGAAAGGTCATCAGCACTTTTCATTCATTAATTTGAATATTATAATTAAATGAAATGTTGCTCTGGTTGTCACTGGAAGCCAGTTAGGTCTTTGTAACATGTAGCAGTGTGTTCCTTGTAAATGTAGAGGTATACAAACCTATGGACATTACCCAGTTTATAAAATGTTGCTGTTGTGTAGGAATATTAAAGCAGTAACAGGAAGGGCATATTTCATTCTGGGTAATAAAATAATAAGGGCAACTGTGTTTTGCACACCATGAGAGAACGTCTTAGATATTTTATGTGCTGCCTTTAGCTATAAGGATCTTTTAGTAATTATTTTACATGGGAATAAAACTTGTATTGTCTCATTACCAGATCAGAAAATTATCTTCACTGAATGAGAATTTAAAGTGAATTTCCTGTTGTGGTGTATTTTGCTAATGACAACGGGCTGCAGCAACTCTCTGGGAACTCCTGAAGAACTGTTTTGGGAATTTAACTCTAATCTTGCAAGCCACTTCTAAAGAGCACAGAAATCCAACAGAATATTTTTATTCAATACAACACTGGACTTGGGAGAACTGGTAATTCCAATATTGTCAGCATAAGAAATGCATTTCAAATGAAGATCAAAGGGGGCAACAAAACTGTCACTTTATGAAATTGACTATGTTGGTCTTTAGTTTTTTGTAGTAAAATATAATATGGTCATGGTCATCTGTTTCAAATAAACATTTTAAATTTAAAAAAAAATGGCCGCAATTGAAAATCCAAGAAGCATATGCATATATATTTGATTGGCAATATTTGGGGTTAAAGCCATTCTGTCTTTCTACAAAATGCCAAAGTTTTGCATTTTTTCAAATAATTTTCATAGATAATTTTTTTTTTCTGAACAAAAGATGTTGACTATTGGGTGGCAGCGGTTGACAGGGTTAGGTGTAGGTATTTGGGGAAATTGAATTATATGCGAGTATTGAAATGGGAATGAATAATGCCAGTTTTTAGCAAATGGTTGAATGTATGTGTAACAGGAATACAAAAATGTAATCTTCTAGTCTACATTATTTTGGAACAAAGGGTGCTGAATCATGTATATAATGAATATCACCGTGATCCAAAAAGTCTGGCTTTAGCTTTTGAAATAATTTTGAGCCAGGAGTTTAGATTAGCTACGAGCTTGTGTCTGTGAAAAACAAGGGGCAATTGCAGGTGATTTTTTTAAAGAGGTTAGAAGGCTAATAAAGGACAATAGATGTAATCCCCATGTAATTGGTTTAAGAAGTCTTTACTGAGCACTGTTTGCATGGCTGAAGTAACTTTGAGCAACTTGCCTTACGTATGTTGTTTACTTACCTGTTAATTAGTAAGTTTTGAGCTTGTTAACATTTAGCCTTGAAGTGTTTCTAAAACTCCTATACAACCTTTTTATCCTTATCCTATGTGTTACATTTCTATTCACATCAAGCTCTAAAACAAACTTTCTTGCTATTTCATTTAGGGGACACAGAGAATGCTATGATGGTTTGCACTTTCTTCTACGGGGGAGGAGGGGTATTGTAGAAGACAGACAGAACAGTGACTGCAACATTGTAGTCCAGTAATTGAAACCAGTCTGCTAGGGCTAGTTTAATTAGGACTGAATCTGCCAATTCAGGGAAGAAATCTAATAAGCAAATGATTTGGGGACAAAGCCCAACTGATTTGAAATGCCACATTGAAAGTACAGGGAAATAGTCATATACAGATTTTAAAAATATTTGTAATAATTTTAGCTTGACTGGAATACTTGAGATTACTGTATCCAATAATAAGGATTTTAAGATGTTTTTGTTTTGGTATGGCTCCTTCAATAATAGCTTGTGTAAGGTTATTGAGTGCTTGATATCTTTAAAGCTGACTATTGTTAGATCTTTTCCAATGTGTTAAGATTATCTAATATAATATCTGATTTCCACTGAGTTCAACTCGTTTGTTTATGGAATTCTAAGTTATACTAGTGTTTTAGTGGGTAGGATGTATATTGTAATAATGCAGAGCTTTGCAAAGCTGCTTATTAATAACTCAAGCAGAATCCACTTGGAGTCCTTGTCAGGTATAGCATTTCCATTAGTTATAAGGGTGGGGTGAAAATATGCACAATTTCAAAAGAAAAGCGGTGCCCCCATACACTCTATCAAGGCCCTTGGCATGTTGTCTTGGAGAAACATATAGGTTCATAGGTTCATACTAGGCTATCTGCCCTAGGGCATTTATAAGCCTAGCCAGAGTGTGCTTGGCTTTCGCCACCCATTTTAAATTAATTTTGCTATGCCCTTTTTCGAGGTTAGTATACTGTGCCTCTGTCTAACAGTGACACAGAAGTGATACCCGGGGTAAACCTACGATCTCCCATCCACTCATCAAGATTCCTCTTGAAGAGAGTCAATGAGGGACTCTGCCTAACCTGGACTGGGATTTTATTCCAGAGTGAAGGGAGCCTCTGGGTTATGAATCTGTCCCTCCAGCATGTCCTATTTATTTCAGTGCTGAGATTCAAGTCTCTCGAGCGCGTAGCTCAATGGGATTTGGATTTTCTGAGGTGCAGCATATCCATTAATTCCGGGTTGGACACGGCTTTATACGTCAGGCACAGATCGCCTCTGAGCAGGTGGTATGCCACTGAGTAGAGCTGGAGTTTCTTTAACCGGGCAGCATATGGCATCTGTTTGAGTCCTATGATCCTCTTGGTGAGGTACTTTTGGGGTCTTTCCAGTTGCTGCAGGTGTCTGGTAAGGTACATCCTGAAAGGGGCATTGTACTCAATTATGGGCCTGATGAGGGATGAGTAAAGAGGCACGATGACCTCCCCTGATCTAGATGTGAATCCCTTCATGATTAGGTGGGCTATATAAAATGTTTTTCTAACCACTTTGGCCACATGGTTGTAAAATGAGAGATTGCTATCAACTTGGGTCCCCAGGTCCCTAATTACTTCTTCTGTACTTAATGGATTACCACCTATGTGGTAATTTGTGGGCACTTTGTTTTTGCCAAAGGGGGTGACTATACACTTTTTGGCATTTAGCTTGAGGCCATGGCTCTGGCACCAGTTGTCTGTTTCTATGAGGCCCTTCTGGAGGATGCTTGTGTCGGCTGGAGAGTCGATTATGGCACCCAGTTTGCAGTCATCTGCGAACTTAGTCAGCCACAGTCCTTCCGTGTTGGCCTGTACCTCCGAGAAATATATACCGAAAAAGAGAGGTCCCAGGACTGAGCCTTGTGGGATGCCACTTGTAACTGGTTTGGAGTCTAACATGGCTCCAGCAATTCTAACCATGTGGGTTCTGTCCTTAAGCCAGTTTGCAACCCATCTAGTGACATAGGGGTTTATATTTAAGCTGGTGAGCTTATCTATAATGCCCGAGTGGGGTATTGTATTGAAGGCTTTTGCGAGGTCCAGGTAGGCTGTGTGGACCACCTTCCCCTCGTCAATGGCCTTGGTGACTGTTTCAAAGAAATCAACCAGGTTTAAGAGGCAGGATCTGCCCTTAACAAAGCCGAACTGGGTAGGATCCAGTGTCTGTAGGTCCCCAATATCTTTATTTATGAGGTCCATGATGATCCTTTCCATAGCTTTGCAGACTTAGCTAGTCAGGCTTATGGGGCGATAGTTTCCAGGATCCATTGAGGCACCTCCTTTGTGGAGAGGGACCACTGTTGCTGTACGCCACTCTTTGGGTACATATCCTGTAGTAAGGCTAAGATTGAACAGTAGTTTTATGTTTGGGTTTAGCTCTTCTTGGAGTTCATGTAGGACGCAGCCTGGGACACCGTCTGGTCCCGTTGATGCTGTGTTTTTTGCTTTGGAGAGGGCAGCTCTTACCTGAGCATCTGAGATGTCAGGGGGGAGCACTCTGCTGGGATAAATATTTGCCCTTTTGGTGGGGAGGGGGGGGGGAGTTTGCGCTGAATCTGTCAGCTAGGATGTTGGCAATGTCTGTGGGTTCGGTCTATTTTTTGTCATTTTGGACTAATTCTGAGCATATTTGGGAATTCCCACCCAGGTTCCTAACATAACTAAAGAAAGCCTTGTGATTATCCTTAGTGTCCTGTGCAATTTTTCTCTCGAAGCTGGCCTTAGACGATTTTAGAGTGCCCGTAGGTTTTTGCTAATACTGATCAGAGATGCCTTCCCTTTTTGGGATTTTGCTCTATCATGTAGTAGCTTCCTTCTTCTATTGTATAGTTTGTTTATGGCTGGGGTCCACCAGACAGGACGTCTGCCTTTGGAGGATTGGGTCTTGGTTTTATTTGGGATTGCATGATCCATGCATTCCTGAAGGTGTTCATAGAATGCGTTTATAAAGGATTCTGCAGTCTGGGCCGTATTTTCCACAGGCCCGGGGGCTTTGAAGGATTCCACCTCGGTTTTGAGGAGTGTGAAATTTGCTTTAGAGAAGTTTTTCACTGTGGTTTTCAGGGCAGGGGGTGGAGTCGGGATGTGAATATCCAGTGAGATTAGTTTATGGTCTGATCTTACCAGTGAGGGATACACTTCTGGTCTGGAGCATAGAGTCCCCATATTGGTGATGATCAGGTCCAGTATGTTTTTCCCTCTTGTGGGAGTGGTAACAAGTTGTTCCATAGCATTTGAGTTTATAAATTCTAGGAACCTTTGGGCTAGGGTGTTGGAGCTAGAGTAATGCTCCCAGTCTATGTTTGGGTAGTTGAAATCGCCCAATATAATGGTGTTTGGAGAGAACTTCATATTTTCCAGTGTTCTCAGGAAGGCTGAGTGGGGTTTCTGGGTTTGGGAGGGTGGTCTGTAGCAGGCTATAAACTGGAAGGCAGTTTTACCCACTGTTAGTTGCACATGGATAGTCTCTGATGCTTCGTGCTGTGCCACCAACCTGGAGGTGTGGGTATCTTTGACGAATATTGACACTCCTCCTCCTTTTGTGGTAAGGTCCAAGTTTTGGGGCCGAAAAGCATGGTATGAGGTATAACCTGGTAGTGCTGGGGTGCTCTCTGGAGCCTTGAACCAGGTTTCTGTTACTGCACAGATATCGATGTTCTCCATGCTAAGGAGAGTTTCGAGTGCGTGCATCTTGAGGTTTAGACTTCTGGCATTGTGTAGCATTACTCTTAGTTTCTTATCCCTTGTGATATCTATGGAGGTGGGTTTGTCTTTTGAGCCTTGCCTAAAAAAGGCACTATGGGGGTAGCAAGAGCCTTTGCCAATATCCGAAAGCCCAGGGGTGACAGGTGCAAGCCATCCCTAGCGAAGTATCATGGCTTGTCGAGCATGTCCTCCCAGGCTGGCAGGCATTGGATCCCCTTTGAATGACACCAATACTTAAGCCAATTGTTGAAATTGATCATCTTGTCTTCATATTGTGGCATCATTCTTGGTGAGGGTAAGATGCTACTCAAGGTCAGGGTCATACCGGCCTGGGCTACATGCTCAGAGAGCTCCTCTATGTCTCTTTTCATGTAGTCCAGGGAGGTACGTCTCAGGTCATTCACACCAGCATGGACAATGACTGAGTCATATTTCTACTTGCCTTGAAGTGACCTGAGTGCTTGTGTTATCTGGTGGATCCTAGCGCCCTACAGGCAGCTCACCATGACCTTCTCCTTGTTCAGCCTGGTGAGCGGGACGTCAGTGTGCCTGACGATAGAGTCACCTATTACAAGTGTATCAGGTGTGTTGTTTAGCCTTAAGGGCTGTGACTGTTCGGCACACTGGCTTTGTGAGCTATGTGTTGCACGTGTTTTGTTTTGGGGTAGCGGTTGCTTGGGTGTCTGCTTTGGAGGTCTCTGCTGCTTAGGCAGATTTTTATTTAGAGCCTCCGAGTATGTTTTTGTGTGTTTATGTGTTTGGTTTGCTGTCGTGGTAAGTCTATTTGAGACTGGAATTGTAGTGAGTGTGGTTTCCTTCTCCTCCTGACTGGTTTCGCCAGTACTGAGTTGAGAGAGCTTAGTCTCCAGTATGGATATATGGTTGCATCTCTCACATGTGTTGGAATTTGTTGGGAGGAGGAGAGGGTTGTCTGTGTACATGAGGCAGTTGTAACATTGCCTCAAGATTCCCAGATTCACCAGCTGGACTGGACAGGAGATTGACAACTGACCTTTGGACATGCTAGAATAGTATTGGGAATTCCTGATATAGTGTTGGAAGGTATGATGTGAGATCCATGAGGTTTTTAGATATCTTTTAACTTGGGTTTAGCTATTGCAACACCTTTAGGGTTTTTGCAATTAAAGTAGACAAAGTGGATGCCACTTATTGTCTGCATTGTCTATATTCATGTAGCCAACGCGGAGAGATTTGTAAGTATTTGGTGAGAAACTGGCAGGGCTAGCATTAAGTTGCATATCCCCAGCCTAAAATTAAAAACATCACTATGGGTTGGCATTTAACAGTTTGTAGAAGTAAAGTTAACAGGTTAGATCTGAGCAATAATTTCAAGGCTGTGACATATTTTATTTATTTCTTTGTAAGGCATGGCTCGACCTAAACACAGTCTACTCTAACTGCCAATATCGATGTTTATACAAGTAGAAGATGTTTCTATCTTATACGGGATGTGGGGTTGTGTGAATGAAATTACCCAGATGACTACAGAACGACTGTGCAGCACAGGTAACAAGAACAGGGTGAATTCACTTGGTGATAACATGATTTTAATTTATTATTTCATTGAAGTCTAGTTATTAGAGTTAAGATTTATAAGGATGCTCAGTGATGGGGTATACAGTTAAAAAATTAGAGGCAAGCATTGTGGTACATAGGTTGTAAAACGGGAGTTTTAGACTATAATCCAGTGTGATTTTGTTCAAAGGAGTGGCTGTATGGCAGGGATAAACAAAGCACTAGGATGTAACTGGGGTGAATGGGATAGTGGGGTGCATAGAGATGCCTAAAGAAAATGACGTGGTGGTGGGTGGGAACAGGAGTACAGTACAGCATACAGTATAGCACAGTCAAGCATTGAGAGACTGTCTGGTGCAGCCTGTCCTTGTGAGCACCCCCTGGAGTAAAAAAAAAAATCAACCAAAAAGAATCCTTTGACATTGTAAACAATGGAAGGGAGTGATTTTGGTTAGAAGAGTAGTTCTGATGTCTACACCTTCTCTGTAACCATAAAGTATCAGTCCTAAAGAGAAATACACAAGAGAGAGAACATAAAGCATCAGTCCTAAAAAGAAATAAAGAAGAGAGAGTACTGTAGAATCAACAACAACATTAGTTATGCTAGGCTAAAGAGCCTGGTAGCATCTCCTAGAGTTTTAGTCTGAGTGTTAAATTATTAACTGCATGTTGGTTAAGCTTACTTTGAAACTTCAGCCAAAGAGGATTAGCAGCTATCTGTACTGTGCTTATAAACTGTCCAGTGTGTTTTAGGATATACTTTTGGCAGTAAGAAGAAAGACTGAGAGATGCAAGGGGGCAACCACCTTTATTCTTTAGCTGCTAGCAAACGCAGTAAGTAGCATCACAAAAGCAGCAGAGCAAGGATAAGAAGGATGACTTTTAGGTGTGATTAATTTTAAATGCTGAAGTTGTGTTGTGCTTTGTTAACATTAAGCTACAGCGAGTAGCAGTGCACTTCCTACAGCATGTATACCATTTGCAGCTTTAACTGTATGGTTAAGGGAATGTAATCTCAACTCTGTTGGAAAAGAATGGTAAAGGCTATACAGATTGTGGAACTACACAACTATTGCAAAAGAGTAATGAATGTTGTTAAGGAAAGAAATTTAACCAAAGTTTATCAGCCACTGTGCTCAAATCAGAAAGACTGTGTCAGACCGGTTATGAACAGTTCGCTATACAAAAAGAAGGCTAATAAATATGGTGTCCCAAGAATACATCACAATCTAAATTACAACAGCATGGGAAATATAGCCACCCATATATATACTGTTATCAGAATACCTAAACAAATCTAGAGACCACCAGACAAATCTGTTTGTAGCTGTTGCAAGCAACTCTTCAATAAAGGACATTACAAATGGGCTCTAAATTCTGTTGTTAGACCACCAAGGTATGCTGTATGCCCCTAAAATAAGCTGCTAATATCCATGAAATCTGAACATTTAAGTAGCCTCTTTATAGAATTACACATAAGCTTCTAGCTAACATAGCAGTGGCAGGGAACTGAAATATATACCTCAAGAAGTATACAGTAACAGTGAAGCTATGAAAAAGGAAGCTGATATTTGTCACTAAAATAAGCAGTCCTGATCAGTACCTTTAGTCCCATCAATAACGAGTAAAACTACCAGATGCTACAAAACATCTGTGAAACGTTAGATTATGCAAAGCCGATCTGTTTTTAACCATACAGCACACAGCCTTAAAGCATTTTGTAATTATTAAACACTGTCAATCCTATAAATTGCTCAATGTTTACAGAATCCCAGAGAAATGGAAAAAAGCAAGTGTAATAAAAGAAGTAACAACAAATCTGCTGTAAAAAACAGGCAAACATATTACTCAGTTTGTGTCGACTTTCTTAAAAACAAAGCAAACTAAGACCACTCTGCAAAAAGTGCTCATCTGTCAAATATTGCAGCAGAGAAAAGCAACATTTAGAGGGAAAGTAAGAAGTCATAAAAACGGGTTTACTTAGTACCGAATTCTGCATATAGAAACAAAACAAAAATGCATTTAATACAATATAATAAATAAGCTTCTGGAGAATATTGACCATAGAGCACTAAGCATATTACCAAGGTACAGATAATTAAAGAAGAAAAATATTTAAGTAACTGAAAAAGAGAAAATGGTGGTCTCCCCTAAAATAGTGACACAGGAGGAAAGTGAATAGACCAACTACAGAACATGGTATGGGTTACAGCAAAAAGCAATGGCTACTGAAGGCGGAACAATTAAAATAGTAAACAATGGCAGGATATCCTGACCTTCCTTGAAAAGAAAACATTAAAAACACAATCATCGAGAGTACCTTTACAGTGTAAACAACAGAAGAGAGGAATTTTGATTACAAGCCCAACTGCAGCTCACAGACTTCTCCTGAAACTGCAAAGGAGCTGCCCTGCAGGGAGAGACACACACAGATGGCAGAGGACTCCAGCATCATCTACCACAGTTGTTAAGGTAGGCTGAACAGCCTACCATGTCATGCGCAGATCTGTTTACAATGACCTGGTGTCTCTGTCACTGAGCAGTGTCCTGTCATCCAGCCCACTTTAAGGGTGACTGCAGTATGCACATAATGTTTCAAGTGGAACAGAACTGAAGGCATTAAACTGGGAAGTCTGTTCATTGTTTCCTGTATTCTGCAGTCCCAGTAACCAAGTCAATTAATTATATCGGTATGCAACCTTTTGCCACTTGTACTTATAAAAATTCTGATTTGTTTAAATAATATTGCTACATTTTTCCAGAATGCTAGCCAAGACTTTCCTTCAGTAGTTCATTACTGTGTTTATGATATTCTATTTTCCTAGACAAGTTTAGGCATTGCTGTTTTTGTAAGGTATTCATGTACTTGATATAGCATTGCTGGGCCCAGTATTACTGCCAGGCTGAAAAAAGACAATGAAATATACAACATATCAGAAGCATCCTCATTTAGGGGGTGAAGTGGGTATAGAAGTGTGCATTTTCCCTTTTATTTGCTTTTTCTTAACTGGTGGCTAGTACATAGTTTTCTACTGAGCTTCATTGTCTATCTGTGCATAAAATATTCATCATTTGGGAAGTGTTGCAACAAAGACAATGACATGACAATTTCAAAAGATTTTTACAGGAGTCTGACTACCAAAAAAGTGATAAGTTTCTGTCTTTAATTACAGTGAGATAATTTTAAAGTTTTGTACTGTTTTTGTGCTGTGGTTAATTTTCGATGTTAGAACTGGTTTAACAAAATATCCTGATGAGAGAAGGGGTTATACTGTTCTGGTCAAAATTTGCTACTGGCTGCAAGAGCTGTAATGTTTTTAAATGGCCTGTGTGCTCCAGTTTGTTCAAACTCTGTGTGTTTATGGATGCAGCTGCTCTACTTAGCTGGGTTGACACTACACAAAGCAAGCCTGATGAAAGCTACTTGGCTTTGACCACAAATCAGACCCCATATTACCTGGAGACTGGAATTATTATTTTTTTAATTAGAATGTGTTAAAGCTAAATTTTGCATTACAATACTGTTTTTGTGCTGTATTAATGCGGGAATAAAAGACTTGCGATATATTTCCTTTTGATCATTCCAAGACGCACAGAATTCTCAGAATGTGTGTCTGGGGATGGTATGAAATTAGTCCTCAGCAGCACCACACTCTCACTAAGAATGATGGCACAATACAAAAAAAATAAATAAATAATAAAAAAAAATAACACTATGGGATGAGATGATTGACAGCCCTACTTACTTTGCCAGGGATGGATTGCACCTCTCTCCTCATGGTTTTCACATATTGACCAGAACTTTCTCCAGTCCCAAAGTGCCTTTTTTTAGGTGGGTTCTGTATCCTCAAACTATCAACATAGTCAAGCAAAAATCAAGGCTATATAAAAGTAGCATTGCTTGACACCAGAATCATAAATAATAAGCTGCACTCCCTACAAGTCTTCCTGATCCTCAAGAATACAGATATGTATATCATTACTGAAGTGTGCTTCCATTGCAGTAACAGCACAACCTCACTGTTAGGTTTCAATGCTTACCACTAATTCAGACCCACCTCTTAGAATGACTGTGTTATAGATGGCACCATGTCCATATTTTTTTAACAGGCCCACTCACATCATGACACCTAAGGTAAGACAATGTCTTTGGGCACTATCACAGCCCTGTTATTATCAATAAGAACCCAAACTATATCATAGCCAACTACAGAGTCCCCTCTATGTTAACTATAGCCCACGAGACATACATAACCAAACTAGAGTCCTTCCTCATTGCATCCATGCATAAATAGGAAATGTACACTATCTCAAACATGGGCAGCCACAGTGGTACAGCAGTTAGCATTGCCACCTCACAGTAAGAGGTTCTCCGGTTCAATCCTCGGCTGGGGTGCCTTCTGTGCGGAGTCTGCATGTCCTCCCTGTGGTCATGTGGGTTTCCTCTGGGTGCTCCGGTTTCCTCCCACATCCCAGAGACATGCTGTAGGTGGAATGGACACTCTAAATTGGCCCTAGGTGTGAGTGTGTGCATGTGTGTGCCTTCTGTGGAAGGTTGGGCGCAGGGCTGGCAACTCGACACCGTAAAACTCCACTGCCAATCATGAGCGGACAGATGATCCGCTGTGGCGATCCCTAACCGGGAAAAGCCGAAAGAAGAAGAAGACACTACCACAAACAAGTATGCACATTGCTTAGCAGATATTACAAATGACACCTCTTTAAACGAACTAGTTCACATCCCACCTAGAGGCTTAAAATATTGCATCCAGTCCTCACAAATATGACTCCATTATGCTCTACACTTTTCAGTGCCCCATCACTAATAAAATCCAACCACCATTCAATAATATTCGCCAAGAAGTTAAAACTGGATATACTCTCAAACTTTATCATTTATAAAGATTACTGAAGAACTAATCAATTTAATTTAACTGATGATCTGATAAAATTAAAGCACCCCTCCAACTGTCTCACCCAGTATCACATACTGCAACCTTCAGAGACTGTTTCTATTCTCAACTCAGTGCTTACATAAAGGGATCAGCCTTATCTGACTGAATTACAATGCTAAGATGAGAAACAATCCTCTATGAAGGGAACCTAACAAACTGTACAACAAAAGGAAGACATTTACTGTCATAAGAATAAACTGAATATCCTAAACTCTAAAATATGAGACTAAACAAAGAACACAGAAGCAAAACCAAATCCTCCAAGGATAAGTATGAACTGAAAGTTGCCAACTCTGTAAAGTATAACCATAAACCATAAACTTCTGGAGCATTTCTCCCCGGGCCTTCGCTGAAAACAGGATCTGTGGAACCTAGTCGGACTTTCCCGGTCAACAAATGTTAAATAAAAAATAAATAAATAAAATAAATAAAGCCTTCCTTCAATGATGTTAGAAAACTTACAATCAACAGCCAACACTGCACAGAGTTAATATATAACAAAACCACATATTCAGTCCTGGAGGACAAAGCCAACATACTACCGTATTTCTCCAAAAATAAGAGCAGGTTTTATACTTTTCCCCCCACCAAAATATGCATTACGGCTTATTATCAGGGGATACCTTATTTACCCCCCCCCCTGCATACAACAATCTACATTTATTCATGTACACAAATCGACATTTATTCACGTACACAAATCGACATTTATTCATGTACACAAATTGACATTTATTTGGTACTTTTCCGTTATTTGGCAACAGTTCTAGGTAGGTAACACATTAACAGTTGTGTGAGAATTCTACATAAACAGTGCAGCAAACATTTCAACTTCAGAATATCTACACCTTGGCTTTCACAGTGCAATATTTCATGCTTAACAGAAAGTGCAGAAAAATCTCAATACATGTGTATTGGAGGAGAGGAAAAAAGCAGGTGAATAACTGCCACTTTTTGAGTGATGATGCTTTCTTTACTCCTTACCCAAACCATAAGAGAAGAATGATGGAAAGTCATAAAAATGAACTCTGGGAACTAGTGGCCTTACTTTGTAATTATCCCTTGATAACGAAACGTTACCTTAATACAATAAAGTCAAAAAACTGACAAGAGCTTGCTGGCAGCTGAAAGCAGAAGCAATCCATTCTGTTGCCCCGATAATGGAAAAGTTATTCAAATACAGTCATGTCATCTTCTTCTGGAACATTGTCATAAGTCTCCAACCTTCGAATTCTGGCCTGAATTTCTTGCGACTCCATTTCCTGTAGAACCATTGGCCCCAATCTGTCATGCCTAGCAATAGAGCTCTCCTTAAATCAGCACTGCTTGTCCGTGTAGCCTGCTCATAGTGCATTGGCAACACAGTTGTCAGTGATTGTATCCCATGAATGCTTCACCCAAGTCACGACCTCTTGCAGGCTAGGCTTCAGAAAGTTTCCACGCTGATTTCTCTCCATTCTATTTTCAATGTAGTCATTGAGTTCCATGCACAAATGGTCCTTGAATGGCTTGTTTATTGCAATATCAAGAGATAGGCAGTAATTCCTGCGGGAATCATTATTTGATCTATTCTTCTCTGTGCAAGGAAGTTCTTCATGTCTTTAGTGCGGTGAGTGCTGGCTGAATCTCAGACTAGCAGACCTCTTTCACCACCTCGCAAAACAAGTGGCAGCATTACATTGACCCACTTCCTTATAACTGCTTGTGTGCACCAGGCTTTTTCGGTTTCAAGAATGTAAATGCCTGAAACACGTTTATCTTTCTTGTCCTTACTAATGATTAGAGGTGGGGTTTTCTTTCCATCTGGACGAATTGCCAAAATACAGGTAATGTGCACTTTCGTAACCAGTGGAGTGAATTGTTGTTTGAGATACTTGGCCCATAAACACTGCAGTTTCATCCATAGCAATCATGTTGGAGAGTTGGTATTTAGACTTGAATGCAAGTGTACGTTTAATAACTTCAGTATCTTCCAGCTTGAACAGTGTTGTTGATCTTCTTAGAGACAGTTCATATCGCTGAAGGAAGCCATCCAGCCAAAGTTGTGATGCTTTGAATTCTTCTGGGGATATTTCTAACTGTGGTGCCATTGCAAGGGCAAATTCTTGAATATCAGCCCTGCGCACCACCAAAGCCTTTGCTCTCCTGTTAGCAATCCATTCACAGATGATGTCTTCTAGCTCAGGAAATAATGGTTGCCAACATGATCCACACTTGCACTTCTTAGCATTTCCCTCGTCCACCTGTTGACTGAGGTTATCGTACTCTATTCGCCATTTTCGGACCATTCAGAGATCCATCTTCTTCTCTTTGCAGAAAGCCATCAGATTCTTTCCATGGGAATACTCCATGATTCCTTTCTTGTACTCGATGGAATTGCTCTTTCTTTTTGCACTCATCTTGTCTGGGGGGGTTAATTGAAGACTTGCAAGACAGGAGTGGCAACAAAAATGGCGACAGTTAAGAAGACACAACCACACATATTCATTATCAAGTGCGCACGTTTTACGTGCATTGTCTGTACTTTGACCAAAGTACACATGCCATTGTTTATGGGCCAAGGATCTCAAATATCAAGTGTGAGTGAGGATTAGGGTTACAGTAAGAAATGTAGGACTCCCGGGGAAAGAATCTTATGACTTTCTACAAAGAGAAGAAGTTGGGTGTCCAAATGGTCGAAAATGGCGAGCAGAGTACAATAACTTTAGTCAACAGGTGTCAATAATATTATTATTTTATAATTCAACAAGTCCATTGTGTGTTGTTGATGATCTTAACTGGGGCTTGTTTTTGGGGTAGGGCTTATATCATGACCTCCCTGGAAAACCATGCTAGGCCTTATTCAGAAAGATGGAGAAATATGGTAGCTGATTTATTTTCATATTACATCCCCATTTTCCTCTAACGTCCCCCCAGACATTAGCATGCCTGCAACCCCCTAACATTACCTAGGAGCAAGCTCTAAGGGTACTTTCCAAGATCAAGAATACTAGATCCATAGTTTCAAAAAATATTCCAGGCTGTTTTTTTCTTAGCACCAAACATACCCTTACTGAATCACTACTAAATCTTTTCATCCTCAGCTTCTCCACTGATTTTTGCACCGGAGGTGTGGAGAACAGTCATAAGCATTCCTCTCCATAAGGGAGGGCCCACCTTTGACCTTGAGCACTACAAACCAATAAGCCTAAGTAGCCTTATCTGCATGACAATGGAGACAGAATCATCATGGACCTTATAAGCAAGGGCATTGGCAGTCTGCAACGCCTTGACCCAAACCAATCTGGCTTCATTAAAGGTACATCCCACATCCCAAATTTAGGAGAATTCTTTGAAAAAGCCATACGTGCTTTGAAAGAAGGCATTTCAGTTCACACCACTTACCTTGACCTGTCAAATACCTTTGACACCATCCAACATTCCAAAATCATAACAATCTAATCAAACTAAACATAATATCTCATATAACTCAGCAGATAGTAAACTGGCTCCCTAGCAAAACCCAATGAAACTATTTTAGGGGGGGATGCTCTCATCTAAAAAGGTCATTAATAGTAAGGTCCCTCAGGGTTCAGTTCTGAGTCTTCTCCTGTTCAGTATTTATTTCCCTAATTTAAACACTGTTATCAAGGCCCTGTGGCTGCCAAGTTTTCAGATGACTGCAGTCTCAGAGCTATCCTAAACTCTCCAGCTAACTCTGATTCTCTAGGAGGGCCTAACCCCTAACACATACAAATAAATTTTGCTAGGACCAAGACCTAAAGCTGAATGCTATGAAATGTATTACTGTGTTCTTTGGTAAACATACACACTCATGAACCTATCATATAGTGGACACCCCCCAAAACCTGACACAGTCATTGGAGACATACGGACTTTCATAAACAATGAACTTTAATTTGCCCATCATCGTTTATCTGCTGTTGGTAGGAAACCCTTCAACCTAGTCAGGCTGATTACCAGGGTATATCTTCTAGGTCAAAAGGAAGTTATATACTTCTCAATTATCAGGCCCATAATATAGCATAATGTCCTTTTTGGTATATACCTGTCCAAACATAGGACTCATCTCAAAAAACATCAATATTCTCTCACAATCTTATATGTGATAGGCAGACAACATTAAAGCACTCTCTCGCCGCTGTTTCTTACAGACTTTGGGGGATCTTTTTTTTGCCTACAAAGCCTCAAATGAGGTAGTCCTAAGTGACCTTTTACATATTCGCAAAACAAACACTACCATAAACACCCACTGAAAAGCAGACATACAGGGCAGATAAATATCGAAAGAATTTCCCTTCAATGAAATACACTTCCCCTAGCAGTTAAGCAGAGTAGGTCTTTGACACTCTTCAAATGCAACCTGGACAATTGGATGGGAAGCCATAAATTCACCTCAGGCCTGGCCCTACAAATCCTCATAATAAAGGAGGACAAATTAGTCAGTAGTTACTCATATAGGAGGGCACTATCTAAGTGGAATCTACAGACTAGATTACACATTATATGTCTGATCAACAGCCTATTATTAACCTACGGAACTAGCTATCACTGACGAGCTATTAACAAAAAGACACCAGCTAATCAATTGATCTTGGAATGCCTTGCAGATAAGACTAGTTAGACTTATCAGTCTGAGATCCCACAGTCAGTGGTAGGTCCTCCCTTCTGATAGCTAGAAGGGGATGAACAAGAAAGTCAGAGTCAGTTTTTAAGTTTTGAGTTTTAACCACAGATTTTCAGTTAAGAGTCAAACATGCAAAGGTAGGTTATTCTAAATGACACCTACACAGTCACTAAACAAGGCATTACCATATTGGTTATGTTTCCTAGACTTGGGAAGGAAATGTGTGCCTGTGTAGAACAGCAGCCTTGAAGAACATTGCAATTTAAAAAAGAGGGTGTCAAGGACATATCAGTGGGATACAGCCATTGTGTGAAAGGAAGAGTATTTGTAATTCGAGCTTTGTAAGGAAAGACATTCAATTACTGCCAAAGAACAGCTTAGAATGGTATGCTCAGAGAGGGTGGAAAAAGCATTTCACAGCTTCTGTTTAATAACCACCACTTCTACCAGTTTATAAAGGATGGCACAATGGCACAGCAGCTCACAGCATGAGGTTCTCTGGTTCGATTCTCAGATGGAGTGCCTTCTGTGCGGAGTCTGTATGTCCTCCCTGTGCTCACTTGGGTTTCTTCCCACATTCCCAATGCATGCAGGAGATGGATTGGACACTCTAAATTGTCCATAGGTGTAAGTTTGCATGCAAGTGTGTGGTCTGGAAGAACAACTGCAGCAGGGCTAGCCATCCAGTGGTGTGAACCTTATCTCTAGATGATTGCCACTGTTGAAGTGACACCCCAACCCCATGTGCAAAAATTGGAAAATGGGTTTTGGATGGATGGATGGATTAAAGCCAAAAGGAAGTCTATCTGCTGAGGTGTTCTTAGGTGAAAGGAACCTGCAATGCTACAAAGAGTTATACACCATTGGAACTCTGAATGTAAGAACTATGAAACAAGATACACCTGATGTGGTCACGGCAATGGTTACAAGAATAAACACTGATACCTTGGGAAATAACAAATGGAAATGGACTGGAATGGAACACTTTACATTAGACATCATGCAAAAGAAATAGAGCAGCCATTATGGTTAATAAAATTTGTCAAAAATCAGTGTTAGTCTACAATCCAAGGAACAATGGAATGATCCCAAACTACAAGACAACCCATTCAACACTACAGTGATACACGTTTATGCACCACATACAGATGCTGAAAAGGAGGAGGTTTACTAGTTTTATGAGGACTTGCAGCACCTTTGGAAGTAACGCCAACATAATCTATTCTTTACAGGTAACTAATACTAACACTGGTAGTCAAAACTACAACTGGAATAACAGCCAGGTTTGGCCTTGGATTACACAATGACATAAACTGATAAAATTTTGCCAAGATAATTCAATAGTCTTTGCAAATTCTCTCAACAGTATAAGGGACGTCTTTACACATGGATATCATTAGATGGTCAGTACCAAAATAAGACTGATTTATACTTTGCAGTCAAAGATGGAAGAGTTCTATACAGTCCACAAAAATAAGACCAGGAGCAGACTGTGACTCAGTCCATAAACTTCTAATCACAAAGTTTAGAATTAATTTAAAGAAAGTAAGAGTAGCATCCAGGCCATTAAGACGTGAGCTCAGCAATATTCTAAATGAAAATGTGTTGGAGAATAGGTTTAAGGTATTAGACCTGCTGAATAGAGGGCCTGAAGAACTATGCACAGAAGTCTGGGACATTGCTCAGGAGGTGGCAACAAAAAATGCTCCAAACAGAAAGATTAAGAAAACAAAATGGCTGTCTGTGAAGTCTTTAGTAGAGGTTGGAGAAAGGAGGAGAGCAAGAAGCAAAGGAGATAGAAAAATAATGTCAGAGAACAGCAAGAAGAGAGAAGAAGGCAATTTTAAGTAAACAGTTCAAAGAATGGAAGAAGACCAGCGAAAAGGGAAAGACAAGAGATCTGTCCAAGAAGGCTATTAATACTAAGGGAAAATTCCAAATAAAAATGGAAATGATACAAACAAATATGGTAAGGACCTAACAGAAGCAGGCCATATAAAGAAATAGTGGCAGACACGATGATGTGTCCTCTGATCTAGAGACAGACTTCCTCAATAGTGATGTTAATAGGCCCTAGAAAGCCTGGCTAATAATCTGGAATCACTTTCTGCAGCCTTGTTTAATTGTTTAAAGTCCTGCAAAATGATGATGTTACAATGCTGCATGAAATTTGCCAACAAGTTTGGAAAACAGGATAGTGGCCATTGGATTGGAAAAGGTCAGTTTACATTCCAATCCTCAAAAAAGGAAATGCAAAAGAATGTTCATGTTAATTAAACAATTGCACTTCTTTCAAATGTTAGCACGGTAATGCTCAAGATCCTGCAAATTAGCACTCATTAACCTAGTATACACCTTTGAAACCATAAAGCTATGACTCCAGCAATATATAGAATGAGGACTGCCAGATGTGAAAGCTGATTTTATAAATGGCAGAGACACAAGAGATCAAATTGCTAACATCGGGTGGGTAATCGAGAAAGCAACAGAGTTCCAGACAATGTTCTCTTCTACTTTCCAACTACTCTATAGACTCAGATTTTACCAATCGTAACAGACTGTGGCAACTTTTCAGAAAAATGGGGATACAAGGTCATGTTATTTGTCCTGAGGAATATGCATACAGGAAAAAAGCAACCATTAGAACTGAAAATGGAACAAATGGCTGGTACAGGACTGGAAAAGGAATATGACAAAGCTGTGCATTTTCACAATGTTTATTGAAATTATACTGCACAGTGGTGCAGCAGTTTGAATTGGCACCTCAAGAGGTTCTCCTGTTGGATTCTCGGCTAGGGTTTCTTCTGTGTGGAGTCTACATGTCCTTCCTGTGCTCATGTGGGTTTCCTCCCACATTACAAAGACATGCATCTGGAACCACTCCCCGGTCCTCCACTGAAAATCAGCTTGTTCCAAGTCAGATTTTTCTGGTAAATAAATGTTAAACAAATAAATAAATAAAATACAATGAATACATCATGCATAATAATGGATTAGGGAAATCAAATGCTGGAATCAAAGTTCTAGGAGAAATATTAATGGCCTTAGTTAAGCAGATGATACCACTATGATAGTTGAACATGAGGAAGAGCAGACAAGCCTGATGATGAAGGTGAAAGTAGAAAGTGCAAAATCTAGCTTTTTTTCTCAACACCAACAGAACTAAAGTACTAACATACCTCTCAATTTCTTAGCACAGGAAATCTAGACAAAGCCAAAAATAATGGGGGGGGGGGGGCACAAAAATAGGGACAAAGTACTGATTTCTTTATCGAAGTAAAACCTAAAATAACTAAATTCAGAAAATTAGTTTAAAATGTATAGCTTCACTGGAAACTACTTCAGAAAAGTTTATACTGTGTTGAAAGCTAATTGTTTGTTTGTGTCTTTCGGCTTTTCCCGGTTAGGGGTCGCCACAGCGGAACTCCGGTCCGTTAATGATTGGTAGTTGATTTTTATGTGCCGAGTTACCAGCCCTGACGCACAACCTTCAAGGAAGGTACGCCCATTCACGCATGTCTCCACGCAGATGACGCTCTAGCTGAGAATCAAACCGGACAGCGTCATACTGTGAGGCGACAACGCTACCGCAGCACCACCACCGCTGCACAATGAAAACTAATTACTAAACAAAAATGTGCGTGTTGATTGGTATCCAATCAATCAGTCTGCCCAAAACAAATAAAGCATTATCTCCAAAAAGAAGTCTGGCACCAGAATTTAAAAGAATAGTTCAGCGCACAAAATTGTGGAATATAATAGATCACTTACAACTGAACAAGATATACTTAAACAGAACAAAAATAAATAAATAAACCTCATTTCTTCTGATGTGGTGACAGTCAGCAAAGATATATGTGAGTGTCAGGAGGCACATGGAATATACATAAATGCATACATTCATTTACTGCAGGAGATAATCAACAGAAACAAACAGATTTGAATTCAATGTAGATGTAAGAGATGGGACAGTCTATTTATACTGACATTCTTTTGTTCTTTCATGTATGTGGAAGGATGTGTGTGTAAACTGCAAACTAGTCTTCAACAAATAAAATGCTTTGACTGCGTTATCTGACATGATACTTATGCACTGAAGTTATACGATGGAGGGTAGGGTATCATGAACAATGATTAGCCATGCTTTGTATCGTATGGCAATTGGAAAGGTGCTCAACGGTAGGTGTGTGCATGCCATAGGTAAGGTAGATTAACTGGAGGTGGTTAAAGCTATCTTTCCAGAATTTTATCATTTTTCTTTCTTTACTTGCAACAGACAGGAAGTAAAAATATCAGAACTTTCAATGCAAACCGAACCTTTTTATTATTTTTTACTTAGCACTGGAGTGGAGACTGTCACTTGGTGCCCCACTAGTGCAGAAACCCAGACCTGACAACACTGCAATACCTGACACATGAAGCTGACGCAGAACCAGTCCTGATAACACTGCAATACCTGACACATGAAGCTGGCTTGCAGTGAGACTTTTAAGGTAAGGAGATGCTGCAAACGGTCACAGAAGATATGTACTGTTTTTCCCCACAGAACAAGGGCGGGATCTTGGAAGGCCATGAGAGCGGTAGTTCAGTCTTTACAGATTTTCTGTTCTTCTCCCTTTAATTCTGATGTATTATTTTAAGGAAAAGTAAGCTATTAAAGCATCTCCTAGGACTCTTAACGGAAGGAATTCATACCAATTGCATTTATTACAAGTCTACTGTTCTCGACCTTCACGGTAATTGTGTATACTATATTAACTTTCTGTTAGGTGCTCATATATGACTGAATAACACAAAGTCTAGAAAGTCACCAAAGTGATTAAAATGCTGCTGTGTTTTGTCATTTAAAAGTCCTTTCATGCTGATATGATTATGGGTGGAATTCTTACCTGTGGACAAATTAGTAATTACTTATTTAATAAACAGTAAATGGGCTCACCTCATGAACCTTTTTCAATGACACTCCAGGCATAACACAAGATAAAGTACTATAGTGATCACATCAAGCAAACAGGCAAATAAGTCACCCAGGCATTCTAAAACAGTTTAACAGACAACTTCTACAATGTGCCCAATGTGTTATACTAAATATGCATTTTCATTTAGCAGCCATAGTGAAATAATTGTTTTCTTTCCTTAAATGCCAAGTGACCTGGAATGAATAAACAAACAAGTACTGTGACAAGTCATGACTGTCATTTTTTTAATTGCATTAAATTTATTATCAGATTTTTTTGTAGTTTTCCTTTCAAGCAATTAGCAGATGAAAATTTGGGGAGCAAAGCTTTTTAGTTAGTCAACACTACAGACCACAAATAAAATAACCAAAAATGCTAAACAATGCTTTTAAAAAAATTATGGTAGCGTTGTCGCCTCACAGTAAGATGTTGTCCCGTTCGATTCTCAGCTAGTGCATCTTCTGTGTGGAGATATGTGTGAATGGGCATACCTTCATTGAAGGTTGTGTGTCAGAGCTGGCAACTTGGCACGTAAAAATCTGCTGCCAATCATTAGCGGACCGGAGTTCCACTGTGGTGACCCCTAACTGAGAAAAGCCGAAAGACACAACATTTCAGCTAAGCAATGAATAGTCTCAAAATTAATTCCATGCTTGTATAACTATATATATTATTAATAATTTTTTTATGGGTTTGTCATTTATTCTGGTGACTTAGATATTACAAGAAGTTGCTAATTTGATGATTCAGTTCTGATCTTTCACTTTATTTGTTTATATTTTTTACTAACAAACAAACAGTTTACTTGCACTGGCTCTTAAGCTACAGCTCCTTCCCAGGATTCACTCCTTTTGTTTCTGTCCTGAATCATCTAAAGACTTGCATATCTTTCACCATAATCATGCATTTCCGATCATTTTACATGCCTGAACAGTCAGTCCTATCCTTTTCCTTTCACAGTCTATAGGACATGCTTTTTAGCTAATTTTAAATTGCTCAGTCTGAACAGCTTTGGTACTAATATGCACCTTCCTACAGAAAAGTGCTTTCATTGTCTATATGCAGTTGACTTTTTTGTACATCCTGCTACTGACCTGGTAGTTTTATGCCTTCGCTTATGAACACTTCCACATCTATTCCTTTTCAAGGGACTGTAGATTCCTATTATTTTGTTCTCTATATATAAAGATATAAAATGGCAAGTCTGCATAGGAACTTAACTTCTCAGTACTATATTACAGTCCCTGTGATGCAAATGAGTCTCCTAACATCGGTGTGTATATGCATGCAAGAGTCGTGTGTGTGTGTGCGCGTGCGCGCGCGTGTGTGTGTGTGTGTGTGTGTGTGTGTGTGTGTCTGTTTCTCCCCCTCATTCTTACCACTCCATGGAATTCTCCAAATTGTTATCAGCCTTTGTATTAACTCTAGTTAACTTTTATGACTGTTGAGTTGCCACATGTATTTGTGTCCTTGAGTAGATCCTATGGTGAACCAGGTCATCTTTTATAAGACATGGCTAGATAAACACTTGTAACAGAAACCCGATGTGTTTGCTGGCTCAGCTTGGGTGAGTCCAGAGAATGACATTGGCACTGTACAAATGGACTCTTGTTGGACTGGCTGTTGTGATAATTCACAGAGGCCCACCACTGTTGTATACTGGTATTGATGTGACTGAAATTTTTTGGATTGGCCACCTTGACTATCATCAGTAATGTGAACGGACCTCTGTGGGACTAGCTACTGTGATGTGGTACATAGGCTTGTCACTGCACAGAACTGTAGTCCAAGTCTGCCAACTTTAGTTACAGTGATACACTGCAAAAAGACTGTGCAAGACAAAGACTATGGTTATAATTCACTGTGGCCAAGAGTTCATATGATACAACCAAAATGTCAGGGTTCATCAGGTGGATAACTGTTATGTTTTTACTGCAATGGTACTGTGCGACTCTTACAGGCTATACGAGTTTGAAAGAGATGAAGCATGACTCTTCTCTGTACAAAATGTAAAGTCATGTCAAAAACCCTGTACTAAGAATGTCCCTCATGTGAATCTCTCTATGATCTTATAACTAACACACTGCATCAATAACACAGCTCATCCAAACTCATCTACCACTGCTACAAACATCTCAAACAAAATGCAGCTCCACACCAAAAACAGCAGCTATGATCCAAGATTACTATCACTCATTCTCCAATTACACATAATACAGGTAGGCATTCACAGATTTAAAGAGCTGAGTGAATGTACTTTACAGTGCAGATGATAGCACAACATTAGAATATATGGAGAGAAGTGTAGTACCATTACATGCTTTCAGTATTAAAACCGTTTAAGGTGCAAAGCTGCTGTTGCTCAAACTGTTACCACAAATGGCTTTTTATTTGTTGAAATGTATATAGTACAGCTAATTATCACACAGCTGAGAAAGAGAATACAAGAAAAACTAAAGCTCCAAAACACACTGGCATTATCTATAAAAATAAGATTTTTTAATAATGTTATTGAAAAATGCTTAAATATATAACAGCAAGTTACATAAAGCAAAATAGACCAACATTCCTAATATAATAGAGTTGGGACTTTGATAACTTGGGTTTTGCACACTTGGCCAAACCACACCAGCTATGGGTAAACCAAGCCTTACCCACACCCAGACATGGGTTACTGCTAAACTAGCTATGTGCCTTGTGTTGTGTAGTGTAATCAGGAATTTAGTGATCATGCCCAACTATCATAGTGGCTGTAGAATATATAACTAGTAATGAACAGTAACGTCCAACAGCCTGTTTAGAATCAAGTACATTTCTGCATCTCTCTCTGAGCCACTGATAAGCACACATTGCAAACTTAATTGCGTAACCATGGTGAAATCATACAACAGAATGACACACTAAGCAGAGTAAGCTAAACATGTTGTAAACTTAGTACTTAACCATGGCTAAATCATACAATAAAGTAAAACACAAGTGGGATAAGAGTAAGCTTATATTTTACATATGTACAGAGCATTTTTTGGTCACAATTACTCAGCCCAAATGGTCAAACTAAATCCCTATACCACAGGAAAAATATATAAATTTTCTAACACTTGCTACGGTATTTTACAAGTATACAAAACCTTACATAAAAATGAAACTCCATATCTTTTTATATAATGTCATTGCACATTGTCACTTCCTACTAATACCATGTCATTCTGTTATTCTACTTGTACTTAAATTTATAAAACCCGTAGAGTGCATTTGCATACCCTGAATGTGATGGCACATGCAGTACTTCATTTAAAGTGCAGTTACATTCACTGAGTCTGGCTACAATAAATTAAGGATCAGAATCCATCTTGGGTGTATATGTCTCACAGAACTATATTAGCAAAAATACTCACAGAGATACGTTGTAGATGAGGCAGTGAATTTTAGCTTTTTATACTCTGCCAGGCTTTTTGTCAGTCTAGCAACCACAGCATGCTCAAGCAATAAAACGGTTTATTGTGACTGGCACATCTCCCTAAGTGCACTCTGTTCTCACTCACTACAGAAGTTGCTCATTAACTTTGATCTCCCCTGTATAATGCCATTTATCCATGTAGACAGTAGCCACTATTATTAGTTACAGCATTCGATTCACTGCTATCTGAAAAGAAACTTTACATACAAGTAAATTTTTTTCATACCGCCAGCTTTCCATTTTTGAATACAACATGTCCTGTACACTTGAAGCTATATTGCTAAATTCAGGTGCTACACAAACATGTAAAACAGCAAACACTCCAACAGTTATTGAAATTTAACATGGGAGTTAAAGGCAAGAAATTTAGTGAACTATAACATTCAACTATTATGTTATAACTATACCGGGTGACTATACATTTGTTGAAAGAAAATGAAGGGTGCTGCATAATGCATATAGTGCAACAAATGCATATGAAAGGAAATAGGAACAAGCTAACAGTTAAATGTTGCTAGTTTGTCTGGCTATCTAATGTGATCGTAATGATCTGCATGAATTAAAGTAATGGTCCTATAAAATGTGTAGTTTGGAGTGCTAGAAAACAAAAAGAAATGATCAGTTTTGTAAAACTGCATAACAGAATTTCCAGAAAAAAATTATTGTGGTGATGATATTCAGAATTATCTGTTTACTACAAAAGGGCACCTTGCATGGTACTAAAGCATAAAAGTGATTCTTAAAACCTCACTGCATGTCAGAGCAATTAGTAAAACCTTAAAACCTCACCACATGTCAGAGCAGCGAGTAACACCTTGCTGCTCCACTGTACAAGTGAACAGTGATCCTATGGATGAAGCCTTGGTAAATTAGGTCGCTGTGCATCATGGATATCCCCTCAAAGGGAAATCACAGACTCTGTGATTCAGAGATGCTCATACTATGCAACTTCTGCAAAGGGTGCATGAAGGTGTTACATTAGTGCATCCACCTAAATGCACAGACTTGAGCTACATGGCGCTAACAAATGGAACACCAGCTCACAGCTGTTCAAACTGCATGGTAGGTAATTCAGTATATTTCACAATAGGGGTTTAAGCAGATTTAAAGGGATGTTAATTCTGCACATCTGTGAATCACACAAGACCAACTCTGCCAAACAAAACACTGTGCTCTACTTAGATGCAAAGTCCTTATACGAATACCTTCATCTGTATACAGTGCCCTGTTATCAGGTATAAGAACCAAACAAGTTCAGCGAATTGGACTTTTTTTAATAAAATAAAACTGGGAAACACTTAAAACCAAGGAGCTGCAAGACATATTTTAATAATAAAGATTTCTTCTAAACACCACAAGTTCTCAATGACAGAGTTAAAACAACCCTTCACCAAAGTTATATGATGACTGAAATACCAATCAAGGTTAAAACTTATTCTCTAACCATTTCTATGACATTTGTGAATTACTAAAACAGGTGCACTGACTACCTATGACAGTTAGGGCTATACGCCTCCTGGATAGCTTTATCAAAAATTCCAGCACAGGCCTCCACTACAGTCAAACTCTCTTATCAGAGGGCTTACTTATTTCCTTCGAAGTGCATGCAGTAATGTACTCAAGCTGATCAGTCTACCTTACGGTCTGCCAATAGGGGAAAGTGCTTTTTTCTAAATTTGGGCCAATTAGTTGGAAACAACTACCATGTGATATCCATAATCAGAATGCAGTGACAGATTTCATGACTAAATTAAGGACATTTACTTCCTGAAAATGTATGCAAGTGTCTAAGAGACAATGGTTACAGATACTTGCTTCACCAACAGTTTACTTTGATGACTATGGAATGTTAGGTAATCCATTTAGTTATAGTGCATGGTTAATTTTTTTGATATGCACTGTCTACCTTATCAGCCTGTTAGTAGAACGGCAAGACATCTGTCTGCCCACTACTAACCTGGGTTCAAGAATGTACTGGTGTTGTTGCTGAGGATCAGCAAAGAGAAAAGGTCTGTCAATCAACTCTATTATCTTTGCCATGAAATACCATAGATGGTTTGGATAACTATCCACAGGGTTACATTGAGTAGATCGCAACTCAACTCAATAGCACTGCACAATGTACTCTATTAGCACTGTATATTCGACTGATAGTTGTGTTTTAAAAGTAATAACAAACACAAACCAAGAAACTGAAAAACGGATCCAAGCAGTGTGAAAAAACAAAACCAAATTCCGGCAGTAACAGGACAGTCTTTTATTCAGTGAAGCGCTTTTCGTCTGCATGCATATGCAGACTTCTTCGGACAATGAAACACTTACAACTGAAGGACTTAAATAATGCTATGCTCATCAGTAATGACCTAGTGATAGTTGTGTTTTGTTAATATGCACTATTCGACTCAGATTTTGTATGCATTCCGGAATGTGCGTTCTACATTGTGTTACTATTCATATATCTGTTTTGTTCTCTTTAGGGAGTTCTGGATCATGGCTGAAAGGGGCATGAAGGCCAGCCACCCACCACACCCATAAGTAAATAAATAAATGTATAACTAAAAATAAAATAAATAAGCCCATAAGCTTGGACAGAGAAAATCTTACTCATTTTTCTTGGACTGTCTTTCTGTCCTGTTTCAGACATCATAAGTGCAGACACATATTCAAAACCCATGCAGTGGAGGGAACGGTTGTGTGGCTACCAGCTAAGGATTTACATTTGGAAGCTTGTATTATTATTATTATTATTATTATTATTATTATTATATTGACATTTGTCTTTTTCTTAAACATCTCAGATGTGCAATCATGTCAGGTGATTCGGGAATAATTATATACTTCTAAAGACAATAGTTCAGAAATGTACAAACATGCCACCATAACAAATTCAACTAAAAAAAAAACACTTTCACCATAACTTGTATGATAAAACATGTCCTCACAGTGGTAATTGTATTTATTTTAACTATTTTTTTGTTACAGCGATGTCTTGATGCCGTATTTCAAATCATGAAGTTGTATAAACGCATGTAGTTGCAGATATAGAGAGATGACTGCTGAGACATAGACAGGGCCGCAGTTACATTGAGGAGGACAACACAAATGGTGCACCATTAGGAACAGATACCACATGAGAACAAATGGATGGAACTAATATGCAAACCTTTGGAAAAATGAGGGGAGAGAAGACATGTGAAACACTTACCAAAATTAATCTAACTCAGGAGAATTGCTTATTACCAAGGAAAAAAATGAATTAAAGACAAAGGGCCATAGTTTGAAACTGAAGGCAGACAGATGAGAGATGCAGAATGAAAGTATGTTTTTTCCTTGAAAGAGTGGATTGCAAATGAAATGTGCAAACTACATTTAAGCTTAAAGACAAGTTCCAAAATGGAATGGATTAAAGTTGCAATGGGCAAATGTATGGCTTTGTTACACAGGAGCATTGGGAAGTAAAATTAGCTAGCATGAGTAGACTTACACCAGTATATGGCAAGGCCTGGTTTGATGGATCGAATGACCCTTATTACTAATATGCTCTGTGAAGAACTGATACGGGGTCGTTTTAATCTTTAAAAATTGATTAATCAGCAGCATCCACCCACTGGGGCATCTCTATTACACCCGCTAGACCACCGTTCATTACTTTAATTATTCCCACAATAAATAATTTGCATATGTATATGTGTGCGAATATGTGTTTGTGCGTGTGTGTATGTGTGTGTGTGTATATATATATATATATATATATATATATACAGACGCATACACACACAATAAATTGTTATTGCTTTACTGCTCAAGTTCTTAAGTCGTAACCAAGCATTGTGTCAAGTATTTTCCCGTCAAGACACTTTCAAGATTGCAGAATACAGACCTAGAAATAAAAGATCACAACAGTGTCTGCAATGACGTCTGGAATCCCTTTCATCTTCCACCTCCCAGCGCCACCTCTCTCCACCAAAGTATGGCTACGCAGCGCCACCTACAGGCACAGCGGTAACGTTACCTAGACTCAGCGAGCATGTGTTCCTCTCGTCAAACACCTGTGAATGTCAAGTGCACCAACAAGCAGCCAACCACCTTAAGCAGTCGTAAGCTTTATCACTTTCTTGTACTGTGATAATGTTGCATGCGTACTCTGGTTTGCTCACATTAGGCTACACAAGCTTCATTATTCAGATTTGGAAAAAAACACACAAACACCACCAACTTCTAAAGGTCTGTACGCCCACTCTTAGGGAAGTGAGCTGCTGCCTTGACAGTAACAAAAACAAGACAAAACAATAAAGCAGAACATAACAGGAAGGAATAAAAGCCACCCCGATCTCTTAACACAACAGGTAAGTGACTGCTAGATTACAAAGCGTTCACCACAAAAAGTTTAACTCCAGATAGGTAGGACACATTGCTCCTTCCACGGTTTACTAGAGCTGAGGCACTGTTATGAATAGGATGCCGCAGCCTCTTAAATAACACAGAAAGTGTACAGTCTCGAACCAAGCTGCAAATCTCAGTGATACCAAAGGAATATGCCTGTCTAAGCAGTGCACGTCTAAGCTTCACCGAAGCGGTGATTTCCACTAATTCTTATTGGTTTGCTTAGCAAGTTTAAGTAGCAGCCAAGATACTGTGCCAGAGATGGGAAAGGCTTGCAAGTGTGTTCACATGACAGTGCATGTCAAAATAACTTAATTTCTTTTACTAGAAAGTAACAGTCATACCAGGAAGTTTCTATCAAGATCAAGTATAACATGCCAAAATATACAATATATTTTTGCCACCCTTCAGGTTTCACGTGAAACGTTTTACTGGCTGCTCCTTATGCTGCTACTTCATTATAAATCAATATGCAACTGCAAACCGCTCAGTGCACCTGCGTAATACAAAATCACATTCAGTTTATTCATCTATGCATTAATGAAAAATATCCCAGGTCCTTTTATAGCATTCAAACAGATACATAAGTTTCTTTGTGCTTTTCCTAAATATATACATTTTCAACAGCGTATTACCCAAATAGTTGCGCCTCCAGGTGCACTTCCATTCTTGAAATTCCTTTTGTATTATAGAAAATTATAATACTACTTATAGTGCAGATGATAGTCCACCATTTCTTTGTATTCCTCATCTCTTGGGTCAAACAAATAGTTGTTATTTAAACAAATATATACGAATAAAAGACACCCGCCTCACAGGTTTAGTCCTACTGGTTTATTTCAAGAAGTCATTCCTTATCCAGTCATTCTATTCAATTTTCACACTGACTACTGAGGGTGGGACCATCAGATGAAACCAAAATACTGCTGATTGACACCTTACTGTCCATTCACTGAGGGGATCCGCGCCACCTCGAATCGGTGCAACCAATCAACACTTAACTAGGCTGGATTTACAAGGTTAGAAATGCGTTTTGACTCAGTCATAAGCTGTCTCTGGGGCTACAAACAGCAGTGGTAGCTATTGTTGTGGCGGGCTGAAGGATGCTAGTTTTTGTATGCCTGGAGATAAGAACAAAGGCACATCTCTTGTCTGACAGAAACAGTCTGCTAAACGCCCCGGTCCTTGACTGGGGAACAGTAAGAACACCCTTTACTAAGTAGTATAGTTTGATATTCTAAATGAATATTATTAAAGCAACATGATCTGGAGTAATACCACAATTTTCACATTACTGCTTAAAATTGTTAACATGCATACATAACGGGAAGAAGAATATGAACTTTTCTCCTAGCATGAAAATGCAAAAGAATCAAAACAAAGCAAAATCAAAATGTGAAACACTTAATGTGCCTTGTTTGTTATACATGATTAAAGTTACGTCTGTAATTTCTGCCTCGAAATCGTTTCCTGTAGCCTGCAGAATTCTTGCTACATGCAGTGACGATAATGTATATACGGAGGTTGGACACACACTTTCACTAGTTTAATTTTCGTTGATAAGAAACACTGCTAATTGGCGTCGAGGGGCTAATGAAGACATTTGACATGTGGGACTGAATTAATGACTTGTACTTTTTAAAAATATTATAGTGCTTATTTTTTAACCAGGTAAGCTCTGTTAGGGCTAATGGACCACTGTCAAGCGTGCTGAGAAGAAAATTATGGATTAATTACATTATGCATTCAGATGTTCGCTACATTTACAACTAAGCCATGTACGCCAGCTCTCAACGTATTAATGATGCGAACTCAGATAAAGTGTAAACGTTATTTATCACTAGTTATAGTTTTCAGCAGTTCTTTTCATTTAGTTGCATAGTTAGTTATATTTCTTCATGCCTCTCAATCTCTTCTCTCAAGATTTCTGGACAAAGCCAAAATAAATGGGTGGGTGGGGATGCTTCGTGCGTCTCAGGGACAATTTAAAATACTATATTCACTTAAAAGGTTAATAGAACAATAGGGTTACCACCTGTTCCACTTTGTGAGGGACAGTCCCTCTTTGGGCAGTTGTGTCCTGACAAAAAATTGTAAAAATGGCAAATGTCCTGAGATTTTAGGACAAAATTATTTCCTATATTTTATGTAATAGTTGCATAAAACAGTTATTCTGTATCTAAAATACCTAAATGTTATAAGAAACAGCATAAGCAACGAAAATGCTACAAGAATAAGCTTTTATTTAGACAAAAAAGTTAAGTTCTATCCTTTGTACTGACTGTGGGTATGTGTCAGTCTGTAAAATCTGATGTTTGTACCAAAAATGTCCCACTTTGGCCATTTGAAAAGGTGGCAACCCTATAGAACAACGTTTTTTGCATCAACATGTATTATCTGGAAAATAACAAATATGCATCTCTAATGTTTATTACCCACTGCCCATAATCCAGAAAATTAAACATTTTGCAAAGGACAGGGCAAAAATGTGAGAAGATCTAAGATCTTCCCCCAAATCTGGGGCACTCCAGAGGTATGTATTTTTCCTCTCTTTTCACTCAAGATGGACAAAACAGAATCAACTAGTGCTGGAAAAGTATGGTTTTATTTAGCTGGTTTTGCCGTTGACTTAGTGAGAGGTGCCACTTTCGGAATAAACTTTCTAGTGTGGTTTGTCTAGATGTTTGAATGTTACTAAATCAGCTTTCAACCTCCAATCATTAAAATAAAACACAGTCCTTTAAAATCATAGTAGAGGGTCAGAAACAGGAGTACTTTTTATTTTTTTCATAGTAGAACATCTCTATACACAAGGTCCCATGATGTAGTTAATAATGCAGAATCCTTCTTTTGACTTAATTTGTTTATTTAATATGATATGCACCCAATAGGTCTAGGAACATTTTTAAATCTAGGAGGAGGAAGGCTAAATCTGAAGACCAAAATGGTAGTGTTATGACTAAATAATAGCAATTGAGAGGTATGCGTACTAGCATAATCTGCTTCAAACTGCAACAGCTAAGCTGTGTTTTTTAGCAGTTTGTGACCTCCCACCCAAAAAACATACATATAAAATTAAGTTAGAGTTTTTTCTCTCCTATTTGTATGCCCATAGCTGCCCATCAGCTATCCATTTGCACAATAAATCAAGTTAATAAGAAAAAAAACGTAAATTAAACACACATACACACACACACACACACACACACACACACACACACACACACACACTTTTATATGCTGGCAAATGATTGGCTATAGCATTGTGAATACCTCAATGCTGGGTTAAAATGAAATTCTAATTCAGAAAAAGTCCATCCTCAAGAAAACTTCTTTATTCACAAATCAAAGCTTTTGGGTCTATGCCCTTCTTCAATACTAAAAAACAATTAACATCAAAACATTAGAATTTAAATAGGAGCCAACTCTACCACATGACTACAGCCAGCCAATCATGTGATAGTCAAAACATTATACATATAAAAAAAACTTTCTATATAAAAATAAAATATATCAATGCTTTATATATATATATATATATATATATATATATATATATATATATATATATATTCTTACAATCCAAAAAAAAATGTATTTAACCAGTATAAAATAATTTAAAAACTTTAAAATCTACAATGTAGCAGTTTTACTAAAATAGGTTTCAAGGCTGCAACAGTATTAAGACCAGGTGGAGCATTTGCAGCTCATCTTAATATCCACTCATACTCCTTAATCTCTAATAAATTGTTGAAATCACCCCCCCCCCAGCAGATTTATAAACTACATCTATCACTCTATATTTAAACATATGACTGCTGTCAGTGTTCAAAATATGCTTACTTAGCATGTTTTTTTCATTGTTCCTCCATATGTCCAACTTATGTGCTATAATACGTTCTTTTAATTTTCTTGCAGTTTTACCCACATAAAATGAAGGACATTTAATGCAAGTGGCCAAATAGATGACATTAATGCTGGTACAATTTGCTGTCACCATAAAATTATAACTCAGATTAGTAGCGGGGTGTTGAAAAATTTCACGGCCTTTACCTAATATATCACCACAACATGTGCAATCTATACAGTTAAACATATCAAATCTCATTTCCATTTGTGGTATAGACAGAGTTAAAATCCTTGTAGCACAATTTACTCTTCAGGTTTCTCAAATTTCTATATGAGAAATATGGTCTTGAGTCTAAAATATTCCTAACATCAGGTGAGGCCATTAAGATCAACCAATTTTTTTCTTTAATCAGTTTCACTGAATAAGTTCTAACATTATAAATTGTGACATATCTAACTTTTTCTATTCCTGATGCATTGTCCACCATAGGCCTATTCTGTTCATCTGTTGACCTGAAAATAGGTTTAAGTGACATATTCCTCTCCTTTATAACTGTAACATATTCCTCTCCTTTATAACTTTGTCACTTAACTCTAACACTTGTTCATAATCATATCCACTTGTTAAAAATTCTGTCTTCATATCTTCCAATTGTGCTAAGAAAACAGATTCATCTGTATTTAACCTGCTAGCCCTATTAAACTGTGCTGTCATTATTCCCTTAAAAACATGTGGGGCATGCATACTTCATCTATGTATATATCTCCCAGCATATACCTGCTTCTTATGAATACTAGTCTCTAAAATACCATGTCTCAACCCTAATTGCAAATCCAAGAACACAATAGTGTTTTCAGATTATTCCATCTTAGACTTTAAAAACGTGGTAGTATTATTTAAATAATCCACATACTCTTGTAATTCATTATCCGTTCCTTTCCAAATAATAATAAAGCAGTCATCAACAAAACACTAATATAAACAAACTTTCTGGTTCAAAACATTGAAATTACTGCATATATTAGTGAAGAACAAGGTTACCATAGGTATTAGCTACCAATGTCCCCATTGCTATCCCAGTTAGCTGAAGACAGAAGTCATTGTTGAAAAGAAATACATTCCTAGTTAGAACTATATCCAATAGGGAACAAATATTTTCCACTTCCCTTGCAGACATCACAGCCTTGCTAACTAAAAAATCCCTTATGGCTTGTACTCCATAATTGTTGGGAATAATGGTGAATAGTGACATTATGTCCAGTGTCACAAACAAATAGTCACCTTGATGTAACTCTTTTTCATATAAACTGTCATACCAATTTCACAGCTTAACAATGAAGTCTGTTGTATCTTTCAATACATTGGTGCAACCAGATAAAAAATGGCACACTTTTTTCTGCAAGTATATGGAGATAGACTTGGTCACCCAGCCTTTACCAGACACTATAGGTCTCATGGGGGGATTAATGAGTGATTTATGTATTTTAGGGAGCCTGTATAACTGTGGAATTATGGGATAAGGGGCAGTGAAGAAATTAAGTAAATCCAAATCTATATCTCTATTTATTTGTAGATCATAAACTAACATATTTAGTTCACTTATGTATCTCTTAACATCCATAGGAGTGATACATTTAAAAGTATTCCTTTCTCCTAACAACAACTTCATGGATTGTATATAGTCATCCCAATCCATGATTATCACAGAACCCCCCTTATCGGCTTGTTTTATGACCAAACTATCCTTTTCTAATGTTTTTAGAGCCAATGACTCCTCATATGTTAAATTGTGCTTTTTTTTTTTTGTCATTCACAGAATACAATTTTCTCAATTCAACCTCACAAATATCATGAAAAGCTGTTAAGACTGGTAGACTCACAGGTATAAAAATACTTCTTCTTTTACAGTCTGCTAACTGCCCGGACATAATAACTTTAAAAAATACTTTCAGGTTCACTGTTTTAATAAACTGTTTTAAATCACTTAGAGCAGTCACCAGACAGTCCGTAGCAGTCGGTATAAAATTCATACCTTTCTGTAGTAGAGAAAAGCACGGTGCTGTTAAAACAGCAGATGATAGATTTACAGTACCTTGAATTATCATTGGACCAACTTGCCCTGACCCATTGGGCTCTCGTTCTACCATTTGGTCCCATTTGGGTTCTGTCTCTGTAACAACCTTCCCCTTGAAGCGCTCCACTCCTGCACCTTCTCTGGATGTTCTAAATGAAAATGTTTCTGTGGTCCAAGTGCAGAAACATTTAAAATCAGCTGCTGGCTTTTCTTATTTTCTTTTCGATTCTCTATTGTCCCAGAGCTGCTTCATATATTGGAACTAATGTCCGCCGCCATATTGGCTGCTGGAATAGTGGAAGCTCTGGGTGTGTCTTTAGCAGAATCGCCCAATGTAATTGTAGAGTCCATAGAGACCATATGCTGATAGACTGCTGCTGAAATTCTCTTCCCCAGGAAATCATCTAACTTTTTACAGAGTTGTGCTTACTAAAACTCATTTTTATATTATTCTGATGTTCTACTTTGGGCCAAAAGAATACATGGCCCTTTTGAAAGTCAGTTATGTCCCTCAAGAGTTTTCGTTTTTTGGCTGCCTCAAGCCTTTCATCTAGTTGCTGTAATCCATCAAGAATTTTCTGATTGATAGTGAGCATACCAAAAAACAAGGCATTTCCATCAAAGTATTTTCCATATTTAATATTTCTTCATTTAGGTCATTCTCAGTGTTTGAAAAAAAATCATTCATTAGAGCCATATAGTCAAGGCTTAATTTAAGTTTAAGTTGTTGCCAGGGTTTAAGGAGCTCTGGATAGGCATTGTCATAAGATGGCATCTTTAAGACTCGCAAGCCACGCGGGACAACGCCCATATCCAGATAAGCCAAAAAACTAAAATGCTGCCACTGGAAGCATTTATAAGTTACCACCTTTCTTTCCAATAATTCTAGATTCTTATTAAATTCCATTGTAGCTTCTGAGGCTATAGCTGAGGCATTCGTAAACCCCAGCATCAGTTGCATAAGTGGATTATCCTCCTTACAGAGGAAAGATTTAATGGAATTTGTAGTTTCCATTTTACTGTAAAAACTGGCTGTATATACTCTCAAACATTTCTCAATGATACAGCAATAAACCACAAGTAATGATGAAGTAAACCAATGCTCTTCCTGTAAAATTGGAAGGTATATATAATTCAGAAAAAGTCCAATCTCAAGAAAACTTCTTTATTCACAAAGCAAAGTTTTCAGGTCTACAAATAAATAGAGATATAGATTTGGATTTACTTAATTTCTTCACTGTCCCTTGTCTCATAATTCCACAGTTATACAGGCTCCCTAAAATACATAAATCACTCATTAATCCACCCATGAGACCTATAGTATCTGGTAAAAGGTGGGTGACTGTGCCTAACTCCATATACTTGCAGAAAAAGTTGTGCCATTTTTTATCTGGTTGCACCAATGTATTGAAAGATGCAACAGACTTCATTGTTAAGCTGTAAAATTGGTATGACAGTTTATATGAAAAAGAGTTACATCAAGGTGACTATTTGTTTGTGACATTGGATATAATAATGTCACTATTCACCGTTATTCCCAACAATTATGGGGTACAAGCCATAAGGGATTCTTTACTTAGGAAGGCTGTGATGTCTGCAAGGGAAGTGGAAAATATTTGTTCCCTATTGGATATAGTTCTAACTAGGAATGTATTTCTTTTTAACAATGACTTCTGTCTTCAGCTAACTGGGGTAGCAATGGGGACATTGGTAGCTAATATCTATGCTAACCTTGTCCTACACCAATGGGAAGCTAAATATATATGCAGTAATTTGAATGTTTTGAACCAGAAAGTTTGTTTATATCAACGTTTTGTTGATGACTGCTTTATTATTTGGAAAGGAATGGCGAATGAATTACAAGAGTATGTGGATTATTTAAATAATACTACCATGTTTTTAAAGTCTAAGATGGAATAATCTGAAAGCACTATTGTGTTCTTGGATTTGCAATTAGAGTTGAGACATGGTGTTTTAAAGACTAGTATTCATAAGAAGCAGGTACATGCTGGGAGATATATACATAGACGAAGTATGCATGCCCCACATGTTTTTAAGGGAATAATGGCAGCACAATTTAATTGGGCTAGCAGGTTAAATACAGATGAATCTGTTTTCTTAGCACAACTGGAAGATTTGAAGACAGAATTTTTAACAAGTGGATATGATTATGAACAAGTGTTAGAGTTAAGTGACAAAGTTATAAAGGAGAGGAATATGTCACTTATACCTATTTTCAAGTCAACAGATGAACAGAATAGGCCTATGGTGGACAATGCATCAGGAATAGAAAAGTTAGATATGTCACAACTTATAATGTTAGAACTTATTCAGTGAAACAGATTATAGAAAAGAGTTGGTTGATCTTAATGGCCTCATCTGATGTTAGGAATGTTTTAGACTCAAGACCATATTTCTCATATAGAAATTTGAGAAACCTGAAGAGTAAATTGTGCTACAAGGATTTTAACTCTGTCTATACCACAAACGGAAATGAGATTTGGTATGTTTAACTGTATGGATTGTACATGTTGTGGTGATATATTAGGTAAAGGCAGTGAAATTTTTCACACCCCGCTATTAATTTGAGTTATAATTTTAAGGTGACAGCAAATTGTACCAGCGTTAATGTCATCTATTTGGCCACTTGCGTTAAATGTCCTTCATTTTATATTTTTAAAACCACAAGAAAATTAAAATAACATATTATAGAACATAAGTCGGACATAAGGAGGAACAATGAAAAAAACTCACTAAGTAAGCATATTTTGAAAACTGACAGCAGTCATAGGTTTAAATTTAAAGTGATAGATGTAGTTTATAAATCTGCCGGGGGGGGGGTGATTTGAACAATTTATTAGAGATTAAGGAGTATGAGTGGATACTAAGATTAGCTGCAGATGCTCCACCTGGTCTTAATACTGCTGTAACCTTGAAACCTATTTTAGTAAAACTGCAACATAGTAGATTTTAAAGTTTTTAAATTATTTTATACTGGTTAAATACAATTTTTTTTGATTGTAAGAATGTACATATATAATGCATTGATATATTTTATTTTTTATATAGAAAGTTTTATTTTATATGTATAATGTTTTGACTATCACATGATTGGCTGGCTGTAGTCATGTGGTAGAGTTGGCTACTATTTAATTCTAATATCTTGAAGTTAATTGTATTTTAGTATTCAAGAAGGGCGTAGACCCGAAAGTTTTGCTTTGTGAATAAAGAAGTTTTCTTGACGTTGGACTTTTTCTGAATTATATATACCTTCCAGTTTTATAGCAAGAACATTGGTTTACTTAAAAGGAAATTCTACCCAGACAGATTGTGTGTGCATGTGCTTGTGTGTGTGTGTGTGTGTGTTTGTGTGTGTGTGTGTGCGCGCGCGCAGGTGCACATAACATTTTGATCTTCCCTGTAGATCTAAAGCACCAGTTGCACTGCAAGTGCTTAATTTTAATTTCTAATTTGTTATATTCAAAAATGACCTGAAGAAGCAGATACAGTACTTGCACCCATGATGTGCATCTTTCCCAATGTTGTGATACTGCCTTCTAGATGCAAAAAGTTGGTACTTTGTTTCTACAGTCAATAACATTGTATGTGCACTGTCTTCTAGAAACATTTCCTTTTTACAAAATTAGTTGTGCCACTACATGCTGGGCCAGCTTTGATTAGGGACACTAGTTTTCAATTTTTCATGATATTAGTAAGTCATGAATTTGGATTAAGTCACTATTTGAAAACATGGAATTTTTAGGAACACTCAATCACCAAAACTTGTATTTTTTCTCATGTTGAGCACAGCACTTATAACACTGTGAGCTTACATCATTAAGCATTGTCTGCCTGAAACTTCTTTTAATTTTGCATAATATATATATATATATATATATATATATATATATATATATATATATATATATATATATATATATTTTTTTTTAACATTTGTTGACTGAAAAAGTCCGACTAGGACAGAGCCTACTTTCAGTGGAGGCCCTGGGCGAAACACTCCAGATGCATGTCTTTGGAATGTGGGAGGAAACTGGAGAACCAGTAGGAAACCCACGCAAATGCAGGGAGGACATGTAGACTCTGCACAGAAGGCACCCCAGCCAAAAATCGAACCAGAGAAACTCTTGTTGTGAGGTGACAATGTTAATTGCTGAACCACTGCTCGCCTATATATGTGTGTGTGTGTGTGTGTGTGTGTGTGTGTGTGTGTGTGTGTGTGTGTGTATTACAATAAACTCATGAAATTACGCCTAAAAACATGGGTTTAGGTCTCATGGTTTTGATGGTACATTTGGATCTTACTACAATGTAGTCCGTGGAGCACCATGATTACACTCCAATATCAGTTAAAAGACAGTGTGGTTTAGCCGTACTGCAGCAGGAGACCTAATCTTAATAAAGCTTAGAAGGGTTCTTAGCAATTTAAGTGCCCCCTAAGCACTATTAAGATCATGTCTGGCACTAGGCAGTGCCAGCCAGCAAACATCAGCAAAACTTGCAGCAGCTTAATTTCTGCCTGTCTTAGAGGATTACAATCCATCAAAATGAAGCTGCTTCTCCTACACACAGACTATTTAAAGTCGTCTCCTGTTGTATGTTTGACAACACTTTCAATTCTTTTATTTGCTTTGAAAGACAGAAAAATACTTTCCATTTTTTGTAAGATTAATCTTCATGTATTTCAAAGAATTATGATCAGATCTGCAATTTTTATCCTATATTCTGTGTTCTCTACATGAATGCTAAGAATCACCTCTCAAGCTTCTCTCTAGAAGTGAATTTCTTGGCATCTATGCTTCAAATTCATAGTAAGTGGAGGCCAGATATTAATCCTGTGTTATATATTCAGTGTTGTAGTTTTTACATTCTTCACATTATTTTAATGCAATTTCTGGTACTGAACCTCTTGCTTGCTTATCTGTGACTGGCAGCTGAATCTTCAGAGACCTGTTAGGTATCTTCAACCAATTTCTAGTATTTCATTCTTTCCCTAATTTTCTACAATAACATTGATAACATCAGCACCCTACTGATGAAGAATCACAGTATTTACCAGTTTATTTAGGCTATATTATCAATAATCCCTGTTGTTCATCTAAGGATTTCTTTAGTTACTAACTCTTTGGCAAACTTATTTGTAGAACCATTTGTTTTGTTGACTTCCATTTAAGTGATGCTCAGAAAAAGGACATTGTGTCTGGATGCCAAGTTTGATTGATCAATATGTTGACTATGAGTGCTGGTTTGGATTCACATTGAGCATCATGTTAGCATTAGGGGGGAAGAAGAAGGTGAATTTTTTGTTTGTTTTTTTTTTCTTACCTTTTCTCTCCTATCTATGTTTATGCAACTTCAAAACTAGTAAGTATATATATATATATATATATATATATATATATACACACACACACACACACACACACACACACACACACACACACACACACACACACACACACACACACACACAGATAGATATACAACTCTGATGGGTATAGAGGCTGGCAATCACATCAAGGGGTGCAGGGTCACCTACTACAAAAAGTTTGTATGTGTGTTTTACTGTTTTCAGACTATCACTGGATTGGGTTGTGATTTCCCAATTTTTAACTGTTTTATGTTTGCTTAATTATTTATGCAGTTATTAGTAGTAAATCCATTTACTTTCTTCAGCAAGACACATACTCTGATGCAGAACTGTGTGTAGCGACTTAATTAAAACTGCTAATAGAGTATGGTCACCCACTGTCACGCAGGCTGGCATAGGTTTCTTTCAGAAACAGCAAATGATCTGAGCAGAATATCAAGAAAAGTAAGTTGTTAAAATTGATAAGTCATCTTTCATTGTTCCAAACAAATTTTACATTTAGAGAGCTGTAAGATGTTCACTCAAGTATATATGAATTCCTGTAATAGTAAGTATGTTGGTGTGGCAATTGTAATAACATCCTACAATTCTAAAGTAATTGTGATGTTTCAGGACAAAACATTTAGAATATTTCAGTTAAAACTATTATGTCAAAATTTAAGGTTCACAATTGGATTTGTATATGCACCATTTATTAAATATGGAATGTTTTTGCTGAATTAGCAAAAGGACTCAATTAAAATCGCATGATATAGTTCTTGTAGATAATTTTAATGTACGTTTGACATAAAAAAGAAATAAATGCATAGGTAATCAAGCAAAATTGTTTGATTTTTAATTTTTCTAACCTCTTCATTACTGCTTGCCTAAAACACTTCCCAAACTTGGGATTTTAAACATAAGAAGTAGGCCTGTTTGGATTATTTTTTTGTGTCTCACAATCTCAAAGAGTTTTGTACAAATGCCAACATCAAATAATCTTAGATCATTCACCTGTTATTTTATATTTAAATAGTTCTTTTGAATATACATTTATAATTTTAAAATGTAATACATTTTTAGTACAAAGAAGAAATAATCAAGAAAATACATGGATTTTAGAGTAATAATAATTATGATTTTTAACCAACTTTGTTAAATGGGCCTCTTTCAAAGATTACATATTTGGAATTATATTAGAATTATCTGAAAGACTATGAAACCCACATTTGGAATAATATCACATTACAAGTAACAGATGCATCATTGAACATTCATTTTGATAAATATATTAATCAATGTATTGAAATTCTACAGAGGGTTCAGCATCTTTCACTTAATTTTTCTAAGAATTGTTTTTATTTCAAATAAGAAAAGAAAATTATTTTGAAGCAGAAGAGGGAGGAACATAGTTTCATAAATTAATGAATATAGATCATCAGTCAGTCACTATATCTACAAAATATAATTTCTACTGAAGGAATGACATCAGACTTACAAAAAAGTATTAGACTTTTTCACAGCATTTTATTTAGATATTTTTGGTATTGCAGAATATATAAACCTGTCTGATTTAGTTCAGTTTACAAATTCTGCGCATGTTCCAGATATCCATTTTTCATCTTTTGAGATTTCATATAACTCAATATCTGAAATAATTGTCAAAGCACAAAACAATAAAGTTTCAGACTCAGGTGGACTTCATATCACATTTTACTAATGATTTCATACACACTTATGTCCTTATTTCTTACCATAATTTAATTTTTTGTTTGTCCAGCTTTAACAGATTATTTTTTTTTCATCAGCTATACTAATCATGCTGAATAAATATGAAAAAGACATAATTTAATTAAAAGTTATAGACCGATATCCTTGCTGAATGCAGATTATAATTTTTTAGCAAAACTGATTAGCAATTATTTGATTTCCTTTTTATAACAAAGTGTCTTGCTCTAGTTCAGATTGTTGCCTGTTAGACTGAAAGCTGCAGTAAATCAAATGTCACAAGCCATTCAATTAAAATCCTAATGAGGTCTTGCAAACAACAAGAACACAGATCAAGTATTTTGTGCAGTGCATGCTTATAAAGCATTTAAGATTATACATAGAAATTATCATTTTTAAATTATTAGCTATTTAAACTCTTTCACAAATATTAATAAATTCCGTCTGAGCAGTATTTAATTCTACTAGATTCCATATTGTGATACATAACTTAATTTCTTCCTCATATAAGTCAAGCTTATCATTTTTCCCCAACATCGTTTTTAATAGAAATTGATCTTATATTAAGATTTCTGGCAAGGGAGAAAGAACTTAAACCTATAATAATTCTGAATACCAATATAAAATTCATAGTATACACATATTATAGCATTGTTTCAATATCTAAGTTTAATTTATCATTGGAAATATATTTTTTACATGCAGATTAGTAAAGGATGGAACTAATTATATAATAAGCACTATAAAGACAAAGATTTTTCAGTCAAATCCAAATATTTTTGTCCTAGCACCTGGAAGCTCCTATGATCAGAGCAGTAGCCCAATGCTGTCCTTTGCTTCTATCTTGTACTGATACCACCAAACCAATTTAGATGTGTTTCCTAATAGCTTTAAGCTAATCGAAACAGCAGGTCGAGCTCCAAGCTTAACATAGATCTTAAGAGATTTTTACTTTTTAAAATGCTGCTGTACAATCATAAAATGACATGCTGACTCTGGTTCTTCTTCTTAAAATGAGATTCCCCTTTGTTGTGTGATCTTTTCAGAAGTTAGATTGCCTATCTTCTGAAAAGATCACACAATAAAGGAGAATCTCATTTGGTGAAGAAGAACCAAGAGTCACCATGCAATTTTTATGATTGTACAGAAGAATCTTTTGCAGCATTTTAAAAAATAAAAATCTCTTAGGATCTGTGTTAAGCTCGGAGCTTGACCTGCTGGCTCAATTAGCTTATTCGGACACACATCTAAATTGAATCCAAATATTCCAAATTATTGTAATGTCAATTCTGTTAACAAAATAAAGATTTATGACAGGTTAAAAGTTATTGATCAGGAATTTTCAGATTAAGACCATGATCTGAAATTTTCATTTATTAGAAAGATAAAGTTTGTAAAACCAAAACTGTACTCTTTATGGCCCTTTTTATTAAAAATGTTCAGATTCCACCCAGAATATTTTTTGTGTAATACATTTTAACTAATTTTTTAGAAAATTTACATGGAGTGTGGTTTCCCCTTGGATTCTGTTAGACATTCTAATGTCTTCTCATTGATAGTATATGGCAATTAAAACCAGTGTTAATAATGGATGGAATAAAACCTAAATTCTATGGGAATATCCATTTTTGCAATCCAAAAATGTACCAGAAATAATTTACAAATAGTAGCAAATACTGTTTTTTTCATTGGTGGAACTCACAACTCAAGGCCAGGTACCACTAAATTATAGAAATATAATAGGAATTGCTAGAACCCTAATTAAATCTTTTCTGGATAATGATAATAAAATTAGAAATTTAATGAAACAATATCATCCCACAGTTAATCTATTTTTTATGTTTAGAAAAAGAAAGAAAATACTTTTGGAAACTTTTGATGATAATAATTATTCATACTTATATGTATTGCATAATAAAAATGCAAGAATAACAAAATTTATAAGTGGAATCCTGAGATAGCTCATCAAATAATAATTAATGAGTTTCTGACATTATGTAGGATCTATCAGTTTTGTTTTAAGCCTTTTAGAAATAGTACTATCCAACAAAAAATATATTTTCATATGTGTTGGACCCTGGAAAAATGAAATGGATAATCACTTAAGTGTGTTGCCATGGATGTGTGAAATTAGACAACTAGACCTATATGTGGTGGTTATACCCAAGAGTAGTCCTCTGGTAGAAAATACAATGCAATACTTTTTATAATATGATACTGCAGAATGTTGTTCCAAATGAATCCTCATATGAAGAATTGATTTTATGTAACAATTTACAGCTAGTTTTATTAGCTTCTATAATAACCAAACATATTATTTTGGAACACTGTAATCAAGAGATTATCAGTCGACTTTTTCCTATTAGTAAATGGCGGACATTGTTTATCCAGACTGCTGTTATTGAAAGTAACCATTTTTCTAGCTAATGATTATTTTCTCATTTTCTGAAAATGGTTGGGAGTGAATATGTGACTATAACTCATTACCCACAAAATTAAAACGAACTTATGTATATAAATTAATTGAAAAGATAATAAAAAAGGATATAGGGGTGGTGGTGTGCAATACGGCACTCTCAGCACATGTGTGTTCATGCATCTGAGTCTCTGCATATGTTTGAGACTGTCTCTACATCCATGGATGTGCTAGTGATTTTGTATATGTATTTGTATATGTATATATATATATATATATATATATATATATATATATATATATGTGTGTGTGTGTTTGTGAAAATTACTGTGCTTGTTGGATTTGTGCATGTGTTTAATAATTTAATAGTTACTTAGTGTATGCGTGTGTGTGTGTGTGTGTGTGTGTGTGTGTGTGTGTGTGTGTGTGTGTGTGTGTGTGTATGTGTGTGTGTGTGTGTGTGTGTGTGTGTGTGTGTGTGTGTGTGTGTGTGTGTGTGTGTGTGTGTGTGTATATATATATATATATATATATATATATATATATATATATATATATATATATATATATATATATATATATATATATATATATATATATATATATATATATATATATATTTAATATATATATATATATATATATATATATATATATATATATATATACACACACACACACACACACACACACACACACATACACATATATACATACTTGGGATGACATGCTTGACAAGCCACATTGCTTCGCAAGGGGTGGTTTGCACCTGTCACCCCTGGGCTTCCGGATACTGGCCAAGGCTCTTGCCACCCCCATAGTGCCTTTTTTAGGCAAGGCTCAAATGACAAACCTACCTCCCTAGAAAACACAAGTGGAAAAAAACTAAGGGTAATGCTGCTCAATGCCAGAAGTCTAAACCTCAAGATGCACTCAAGCCCTCCTCAGTATGGAGAACATCGATGTCTGTGCAGTGACTGAAACCTGGTTCAAGGCTCCTGAGAGCACTCCAGCACTATCAGGTTTTACCTCATATCATGCTTTCCGGCCCCAAAACTTGGACAGAACCACAAAAGGAGGGGGAGTATCCATTTTCATCAAAGATACCCACACCTCCAGGTTAGTGGCAACGCACGAAGCATCGGAGACTATCCAGGTGCAACTAACCATAGGCAAAACTGCCTTACAGTTTGTAGCATGCTACAGACCACCCTCTCAAACTCAGGAACCCCACACAGCCTTCCTGAAGACACTGGAGAGTATGAATGTCTCTCCAAATACCATCATTTTGGGAGACTTCAACTACCCAAACATAGACTGGGAACATTACTCAAGCCCCAACACCCTAGCCCAAAGGTTCTTAGAATTCATAAACTCAAATGCAATGGAACAACTAGTCACCATTCCCACAAGAGGAGACAATATACTAGACCTGATCATCACAAACATGGGACAAAATGCTCCACACCGGAAGTACATCCCTCCTTGGTAAGATCAGACCATAAATTAATCTCACTGGAAATCCACATCCCGCCCCCACCCCCTGCACAAAAGACCACAGTGAAGAACTTCTCAAAAGCAAACTTCACAATTCTTAAGACTGAAGTGGTATCTTTCAAAGCCTCTGGGCCAGTGGAAACCACAACCCACACTGCTGAATCCTTGGCAAATGCCTTCTATGGGCGCCTTCAAGAATGCATGGATCATGCAATCCCAAATAAAACCAAGACCCATTCCCCCAAAGGCAGGCGACCGGTCTGGTGGACCCCAGCCATAAACAAACTTTACAACAGAAGGAGGAAGCTACTACATAACAGAACAAAATCCCTAAAAGGAAAGGCATCTCTGCTCAGTACTAGCAAAAAACTACGATCACTCATAAAATCATCCAAGGCCAACTTTGAGAGAAAAATCGCAAATGACACAAAAGACAATCACAAGGCCTTCTTTAGCTATGTTAGAAACCTGGGTGGAAACTCCCAGATATGCTCAGAGTTAGTCCAAAATGACACAAAATACACTGAACCCACTGACATTGCCAACATTCTGGCAGACAGGTTCAGTGCAAATTTCTCCTCCCCACCCCCAAAAGGAGAAATAACTATCCCAGCAGAGTGTAGCCTCCCTAACATCTCAGATGCCCAGGTGAGAGCCGCCCTCTCTAAAGCTAAAAACACAGCATCTATGGGACCGGATGGTGTCCCGGGCTGTGTGCTACATGAACTCCAAGAGGAACTAAACCCACACATAAGGCTGCTGTTTAATCTTAGCCTTACCACAGGATACGTACCCAAAGAGTGGCGTACAGCAAAAGTGGTCCCACTTCACAAAGGCGGTGCTTCTACGGACCCTGGAAATTACCGCCCCATAAGCTTGATGAGCCTGGTCTGCAAAGCTATGGAGAGGATCATTATGGAACTCATAAAAAAAGACATTGGGGACCTACAGACATTGGATCCTACCCAATTTGGCTTTGTCAAGGGCAGATCCTGCCTTTTGAACTTGGTCGACTTTTTTGAAACAGTCACTAAGGCCATTGATGAGGGTAAGGCAGTTCACACAGCCTACCTTGACCTTGCAAAAGCCTTTGACACAATACCCCACTCGGGCATCATAGACAAACTCACCAGCTTAAATTTAAACCCATATGTCACAAGATGGGTTGCAAACTGGCTCAAGGACAGAACCCACAGGGTCAGAGTTGCTGGAGCTATGTCAGACTCTAAGCCAGTCACAAGCGGTGTCCCACAGGGCTCAGTCCTGGGACCCCTCTTGTTCGGCATTTATTTTTCCGAGGTAAATATAGGAGGATTGTGGCTGACAAAGTTCGCAGATGACTGCAAACTGGGCGCCATAATTGATACTCCAGCGGACACAAACATCCTTCAGAGAGGCCTCATAGAAACGGATAATTGGTGCCAGACCCATAGCCTTAAGCTAAACGCCAAAAAATGTATAGTCATACCCTTTGGGAAAAACAAGGTACCGACAAATTACCACATAGGCGGTAATCTATTAAGTACGGAAGAGGTAATCAGGGACCTAGGGACCCAGGTTGACAGTAACCTCTCATTTGACACTCACATTGCCAAAGTGGTTAGGAAGACCTTCTATATTGCCCACCTTATCATGAAGGGTTTCACATCTAGATCAAGAGAGGTCATTGTGCCCCTGTACTCTTCTCTTATCAGGCCAATGATTGAGTACAATGCCCCATTTGGGATGTATCTCACCCGACACCTGCAGCAGTTGGAAAGACCCCAAAAGTTCCTCACCAAGAGGATAAAGGGTCTTAAACATATGTCATATGCTGCCCGACTGAAAAAACTCCAGCTCTCTTCAGTCACATACCGCCTACTCAGAGGTGATCTGTGCCTGACGTACAAGGCCGTGTCCAATCCTGAATTAATGGACATGCTCCACCTCAGAAAATCCAAATCCATCAGAGCCACGAGAACAAGTGAATTAAACCTCAACACAGAAATAAATAGAACGTGCTGGAGGGACAGATTCATAACCCAGAGGCTTCCTACACTCTGGAACAGAATCCCAGTCCATGTTAGGCAGAGCCCCTCACTGACTCTAGTCAAGAGAAATCTCGACGAGTGGATGGGAGATCGTAGGTTTACCTCGGGGGTCATCTCTGTGTCACTACTAGACAGAGGCATAGTAAACTAAACCCTAAAAGGGCATAGTATTCTCATCCTAAGGGGTGGTGTAAGCCACATACACTCTGGCTAGGCTTATAAATGCCCTAGGGCAGATAGCCTAGTACGAACCTATGAACCTATGAACCTAACCTATATATATATATAACCTATATATCCTTATAATAAAACTTATTCTGGCAACTCCTTTGCTTTTATTGTGTCATATGTACTATTTAGTGCTTTATGTTTAACCATCAACTGCACATCACTCATATGCTGTAATATTCGCTCATTCAACATCCGGTTTATTTTCCCCACATAAAAAGAGTCACATCACGAACACTTAGTAAGTTGCACAACATTCTTGGTGCAATAATTCGCGTTTAAATGAGGTTTATATACCCTTTTAGTCACTGGGTGCTGAAAAAAGTTTGATGTATCAATATATTGACAACCTTTACAACCTTTGCATGGATAAGTGCCCATTCTATGTAAGCCCACTATTCCTCCTCTTAATGAGTGTGGGTAAATGTCGCTGCATTACATCCTTAAGTTCAGGCCATTCCTAAAACTAAAAACCAGTGCCTCTCCAACAATCCTTTTTATGTCATCATCATCAGGAGAATATTCTAGTTTCTCCTGATCACATCTCAGATTCTCTTTATATCATTGTTGTACTTCGACACTACTCTGGGATGGTCAGAGCCCATCCTATGTAATGAAGGGGAGAGGGAAACAGAAGATAACTTATCATCCCTTCGAGCTCTGCATCCAAACCTTGGTTTTTCTCTTGTTTGCCGTAATTGTATACATTCAGCCACTATTTGGTTTATGCCCTTTGCTTTATAGCCACATACTTCAAACCAGGTGTATAAATTATCCAACTCCTGTTCATAAACATCATTGCTTGTACATAACCTAGACATTCTTAATGACTGACCTTTAATTATGTTCGAGAAAATATGCCATGGATGCATACAGTCCCACATCAACAAACTGTTTCGCCAACAAACCTTTCTATGGACCATTGTCTGAAAATTACCAATGGAATCTTTATAGACCTTTGCGTATAAAAATCTATGCCATCTTGGGACGACTAGATCGTAAATTTCAAAAAACTGGTGCTACTTGTAGAAGAGAGTCTGTGTTGTAACTTTAAGAAGCATTTCAAAGTGAGGGCATGTGCATATAAATAGAGAGCATATGCAGGCAGCAGTGCCATTTTGAGAGAACAGCCAGAGTCTTGACATGTATGAGTGCAGTGCAATAGTCAGTTTGTTTATAAATTTATTTAAGTTTAAGTTACTAAACCTCAGTCCTAATGTATTTGTCTATAATAAAGCTGCTTGAACCAAACACACAACTGTTCATCTGATAACTGTTTTATCCTGACTAGAGGAGCGACATGTTGTCAGAACCAGGATAGAGGTGCAACTTCTTCAAGCCATGAGGTGCAGAGTTATCTGTGATGGTACATTGAGCAGGTTGGGTGATACAGTGCTCAAATGATTAATAAAGGCCGGGAAGGAACTTCAGGTAACCAAAACTTGCATAAATTATTTATTTTGTAAAGAAAATAATACAAAGCATTTGCAAAGCAGAAAACATTATTAATCAAGCAAGCACCACAAAACACATTATTAATCAAATGAAAGGCACAAATCACATTATTGATTAAATGAAATGTTCAAAACCACAATATTTAATAGAATTATCAGAAATATTTATGTGAGTGCTCAGAGTTACTTCCGATTTGTATAACGAGCATGCTAAAAGTAAAACAAGCACAAGAAAAGTATAACAAGCATGATAAAAGTCAAATGGGCATAACAAATACAATAAAAGGGCAAAATAAGTTTAAAAAAGCAAAGCAACTGCATGTTTTTAGTAAACAACCATGTTTTGACATGAACTACTATTTCACATTGACCAAAACTATTCAAAGTATAACTAGAGTTGTTCAAAGTATTTCAGAGTGTGCAAAGTGCTTGCAGTTTGTGCTATATTACAGTACAATTATTTTGAACCGTTTACTGTGTGAAAAGTACAGTTATTTCACAAAGCGCAGTCAGAATACAGTCATTTCAAAAAGTTTCTTATGCTGTGTACATTTTATTTGCACAGTGCAGTCATTTCAAAGTGTTTCTCACACTGTGCAGAGTTATTTCACCAAGTGCAGTCATTTTGAGACGTTACTTGTGCTGTGCACAGTTCAGTCGCTAAGTGTAGTAATTTTGAAGTGTTTCTTAGACTGATAAGGTGTGGTTTCGCAAAGTATATTGGTTTCAATGTACTCTTGTGCTATGGAGACTTTTTTTTGTCTTTCAAATCTTTGTTTTTATTTTTGTTGTTACATTAAACAAACTGTAAAATGCAATACACAGTAACAGATGATAATACATTGAAATTAAACCACTTACAAAGTTAGATGAAGCAACTGTTCATTCTAGTAATAGACAAGTATCTTTAAAGTTCTTTTTCTCAATATGAAGAGCGACATAGATGGACAGCAGAATGTGATGAACAGACATATGAGAAATATGACAATATTAAAATTGTTAATGTACAATGTAGCTTTTTGCACATAGTCAGAATGTATTAGATAACTATACAGTGTTATAGAATACAGGAAAGACCAACAGAGAAAGAAAAGAGAAAACACACACACAAATAAAACTTCTGTATACAACTATTTACAAATAGTGCTACAATATAATGACAGGATTCTAATTACCTTTAACAAGACATGATGGATATCATCTTTGTATACATCTTATGTACATGTAACCATTAGAGAACACAGCGGAGTAGGACTCTGATGAAGAGGAGACTGGTGGCAATGCTACTAAGGGACAATGAAAATAGAAAAACATTGTTTGCTATGTTAAGATGCAGTCACGGGTAATTGTGCTATGGAGACTTATTTCACAAAGTACAGTTATTTCGAAGAATCTGTTGTGCTGTTGGGCATAATTACAAGTTACTGGCATACATTTCTGACATATATGTGTATATGTTCGTACATAATTCCAAGGGTCTTTATTACTGTTTGTTGATATGGCAGAGGCATTTCACAGGCCCAGTCCACTTGTGTTTGATCATAATATTGCAGAGAATTGGAGAGTATTTGAGCAGGAATATAATACTTTCATACAAACAGCTTTCTCATGATAAAGATGCATGTACAAAGGCATTTATTTTGTTTAACTTAGCAGGGTCAGAAGCCATTTAAAGAGAGCATTCATTTGTGTATGCATCACCAGTGTATGCAGGAGAAGGGAAAAACCACCATATTGTTGTACAAGTTGTATCAAGGGAGGGCCCTGATTGTTTGAAGTGTAAATTTAGAGAAATGTGTAACCCCCAAACAAGTGTTACATTGGAGAGGCACCTATTTTATACAGGAGAACAAAAGCCAGGAGAAACTTTTGCTGCTTATATTACTGACTTAGGAAACAAGGCTAAAACATGCAGGTTTGGTGATTTGAAAGATGAGTTGATAAAAGACAGGTGTGTATGTAGTATTAAGAATGCTGCAGTGAGAATGATTTTGCTTTGTGACAGTGATTTGACATTGAGCAAAGCTACAGAGATTTGTCAGATACATGAGCTTACAGAATGTATTAGATATCTATACAGTGTTATAGAATACAGGAAAAACTAACAAAGAAAGAAAAAAATAAAAAACACAAAAAAAAAACAACTTCTATATACAACTATTTACAAATAGTGCTACAATATAATGACAGGATTCTAATTACCTTTAACAAGACGTGATAGTTCTCATCTTTGTATACATCTTATGTGCATGTAACCATTAGAGAACACAGGGGAGTAGGACTCTGATGAAGAGGAGACTGGTGGCAATGCTACTAAGGGACAATGAAAATAGAAAAACATTGTTTGCTATGTTAAGATGCAGTCACGGGTAATTGTGCTATGGAGACTTATTTCACAAAGTACAGTTATTTCGAAGAACCTGTTGTGCTGTTGGGCATAATTACAAGTTACTGGCATACATTTCTGACATATATGTGTATATGTTTGTACATAATTCCAAGGGTCTTTACTACTGTTTGTTGATATGGCAGAGACATTTCACAGACCCAGTCCACTTGTGTTTGATCATAATATTGTAGAGAATTGGAGAGTATTTGAGCAGGAATATAATATTTTCATACACACAGCTTTCTCATGATAAAGATGCATGTACAAGGGCATTTATTTTGTTTAACTTAGCAGGGTCAGAAGCCATTTAAAGAGAGCATTCATTTGTGTATGCATCAGCAGTGTATGCAGGAGAAGGGAAAAACCACCATATTGTTGTACAAGCTGAATCAAGGGAGGACCCTGATTGTTTGAAGTGTAAATTTAGAGAAATGTGTAACCCCCAAACAAGTGTTACATTGAAGAGGCACCTATTTTATACAAGAGAACAAAAGCCAGGAGAAACATTTGCAGCTTATATTACTGACTTAGGAAACAAGGCTAAAACACGCAGGTTTGGTGATTTGAAAGATGAGTTGATAAAAGACAGGCGTGTATGTAGTATTAAGAATGCTGCAGTGAGAACGATTTTGCTTTGTGACAGTGATTTGACATTGAGCAAAGCTACAGAGATTTGTCAGATACATGAGCTTACAGAAAGGTACACAAATATGCTTGCAAGTGATAAGAGCATGGTTTCAGCAGCTTCTAGAGCAAATGTAGACAGCATGCAGCACATGGCAAGCAGAAACAGGCCTAAGTACATGGCAGCTACAGCCTCTGTGGGATTTCCAGGGACAACTCGTAACTTTCCAGCAAGTTGTAAGACTAGCTCAGTAAAATGGACATGCTCAGTGGAGCACAAGGGGAAGTCAACAAAACTCATGTCAAGTCTTATTGTTAACTGTCATAATTGTGGTGCCAATCATAAATCTAAAACAGAAAAATGCTTAGCATTTAGTCAGCAATGCCACAAGTGTAAAAAATGGAACCACTTTCAAAAGTTTTGTAAATCAAGCAATCCTCATTCATTTATTATGAAAGGGCACTCAAAAAATCAGGTTGATCATATAGAAAGTTGCAGCTCTGCTTTCTATGTAGATGGTGTATCAGTGGTTGGTGAAAAGGTTAAAAAAGTAGAGTTGATGGCAAAGAACAACATGTTTTATACTGTCCTGATCAATAGTAAACCCATGGAGCTCAAAGTAGACACTGGTTCAAAGTGCAATGTTATGTCAGCAGAAACATTTGCTAGAGTAAGAGCTGGTGAACAACTTGATTTGGCCAATTGTGTGAAGCATGTTGCTTATGGAGGTGAAGAGAATCAAACCACAGGCTCAGTAGTGCTTTCATGCAATTCAGCTGGGAACAGTTACAGCTTGCAATGTTATGTAGTCCGAAGACCTGTACAGTCATTATTAGGTCTCAGAGACAGTTTAAGAATGAAACTGCTTTATTTTACCAAAGAAGTCCATCATGTAGGCACATATGCTAGTTCCAGTTTCACCGATGCAATTTTCTCAGAGTATGGTGATATTTTTGAAGATAAGCTAGGTAAAATTCCAGTTGTGTACTCCATGAAGTTAGACCCAGAGGTCAGTCCAATAGTCAGACCAGCGAGAAAAGTTCTGCTAGCTATACAGGACAAAGTCAAGGTCCAGTTGGATAAAATGGTGCAACAAGGTGTGATTTGTCCAGGCACAGAACCAACTGAATGAGTATCTTCCATGGTAGTTGCTCATAAGAAAAGCTCAGATGATATCAGAATATGTATTGAACCAAGAGACTTAAAAAAAGCATTAAAGAGGCCCCATCATCCTATGCGTACAGTCAAGGAAGGTTGCTACCCTAATGTCAAATGCCACTGTTTTTTCTGTCTTAGATGCAAATAGTTCATTTTGGTAAGTAATGCTTGATCGCAAATCTTCACTACTGACTACATTCAGTACCCCATTTGGTAGATGCAGATTTCTCAGAATGCCTTTTGGAACAAATTCTGCCAGTGAAGTCTTTCAGTGTGCAATGGAGCAAATGTTTTCAGGTTATCCTTGTGGTATAATAATAGATGATTTGCTAGTTGGAGGTAATGGTGAAGCAGAGCATGACAGAAACCTCAGGAAAGTTCTGGACTGAGTGCATGAAGTGAATTTAAAGCTCTATTCTCTGAAATGTAAATTCAGGCTACCAGAAGCTACTTATGTAGGCCATTTATTTACCAGTACAGGGTTATGACTAGACCCTTCCAAACAAAGAGCAATTCTTGAGATGCCAGCTCCAGACAATGTCCAAGCCTTACAGCATTTCCTGGTATGATTAACTATTTGGGCAAGTTTATACTAGACTTCAATGAATTATCAGTGCCTTTAAGAAAGCTGATATGCAAAAATGTTACCTGGTCATAGTTGAAACAAAACCAGAGAGCATTTGATGACCTTATACAGAAAATTGTCAGTCCACCTACATTAGGATACTATGATGTCCACAAGCCAGCAATTCTTTCATGTGATGCTTCAAAGTTCGGTCTTGGTGCAGTTATTCTTCAAGAGGTCATACCAGTAGCCTATGTGTCTAGAACTCTTACCCAAACTGAGATACAGTATGCTCAGATTGAGAAGGAACCTTTGGCAATTGTGTTTGCATGTTTGAAGTTCAATGACTATATGACCAAGCTATCCAGATCGAGACTGATCATCAGCCTCACTATTTTAAAGAAACCTATACATATAGCTCCAGCAAGACTACAAAGAATGATGCTCAGTTTACAAAAGTACAACTTCAAAATGGTCTCTACAAAAGGCAAACTTCTTTATCTGGCTGATACCTTATCCAGATTACCTAGAAATATGACAGTAAAACTAGATGCAGAGAATTTTGACTTCAATGTCATGGAGGTGCATAATTGTTTACCACAACACTTGATGAGCTAAGACATCATATAAAGACTGATACAGTTTTGCAAAAGTTCAACCACTTCATCAGTGTTGGATGGGCGTCAAAGTAATATTATGTACCAACAGAAGTGCAACCATATTTTCCTTACAGAGATGAGATATTGATAAAAGATGGTATCATTTTCAAAGGTCCTAAAGTTATTGTTACTACTGCTTACAACACAAGTGCATTCATAATTGGCATTGTGGCCACCCAGGTTCCAAATCTACCAAAAGAAGGGTGAGAGGACTAGTATTTTGTCCTTCTCTGTTGAAAGACATTGATAAAGTACTGTCACCTTGTTCAGTATGCAGTAGTACTAAACTGCATTTGAAAAAGAGCCACTTCAGCTAAGTCAGATTCCTGAACCAACCGGGTCAATGGTAGCCACTGACATATTTGAATGGAACAATCAGAATTATTTAGTGTTGGTAGACTCTTATTCAAACTGGTTCAAAATCAATCTGCTACCTAATCTAACATCCTGTAGTGTCATTACTAAGTTAAAACACCACTTCTCAGTCCATGGTAGTCCACACAAAGTTATTTCTGACAAAGGTCCCAGTTTACCAATCAGTTATTTCAGAAGTTTGCAAAAGAGTGAGACTTTATCCATATTACCAACAGCCTGGAATACCCACAGTTAAACGGCCTGGCTGAGCATGCAGTACAAAGTGCAAAGCAATTACTAGAGAGGTCAAAACGTGACAATACCAATATCTTCTTGAATTTGCTTAATATCAGAAATATACCCCATGACAACTTACTTGGCTCACCTGCTCAGAGACGTCTATCTAGGCAAACCAGAACAACCTTGCCTATCAGTTCCAGTTTGTTGGTGCCTTATGCTAAAATCACAAGAACAATCAAAGCCCAACTATTTAAAAAGCATTCCTTTCAGAAGTCCTGCTATGACAAAATGATTAGATTTCTTTGTCCATTGAAAGAAGGAGAGACAGGGAGGATGCAGACAGCGAAAGGTTCTGATCAAATTGGTCAAGTGAGAGGTACATGTGCCAAGTCGAGATCTTACTTAGTGGCATCTGAGGGTATAGAATACAGAAGAAATTGCAGGCATCTTCTTCTGGTGTCTGAACTGATATTGCAGTATTGTACCTTTGATACAGACTCTAGATCTCAGAGCGACCTCGATGATGTTCCTGTTGAAGGACATGTCTCAGTACATATTCCCATTCCTGATGATGTCCCTGAAATTGAACATTCATTAAAGACAGTCCCTGTTGCTAAACCCAGTTCTAATTTTTATGTTACACAATCAGGTCATATTTCTAGACCTAGTGTAAAATACACAGCAACCTGGACATGCTTGTTATATTTGTATTTAGTTCTCTATGATTGCATGCCAAAGAATTAGTTCTGTATAATTGCAAGTCAAAGGATCGTTTTTGTATGCTTGCATGTCAATGAATGTTGTCATTTTCAGTGCATGACTTATTTCTCAAAGAGGGAGAATGTAGAACAGAGCGTGTGTTGTAACTTTAAGAAGCATTTCAAAGTGAGCGTACATGCATATAAACAGAGAGCACATGCAGGCAGCAGTGCCATTTTGAGAGAACAGCCAGAGTGTTAACATGTATGAGTGCAGTAGTCAGGCTATGTTAAGTTACTAAGCCTCAATCCTGATGTGGTTGTATATAATAAAGCTGCTTGAATCAAACCAACAACTGTTTGTTTTATCTTGACCAGATGAGCAGCACTACTTTCTAGATATCGCACAAATGAATGCAGTTACTCCATATTGCCTGGACATAGGATGAATACATCATCCACAAATCTCTGATAGAAGTGCAGTAGATCACACCATTTATTGCCACAAGCAAACACAGCCTTCTTCTCCCAATTTGCCAACACCAAGTTCACATAGGTGTTGTTACATGCTGTGCCCATTGACAATTCACCATTGTTTCCAATAACACTAATCGTAAAATAAAAAGACATTGTTCTTAAGAATAAATTTGAGAAAGAAACAAATCTGCCATATCAGCCACTCATAAAATTGGCCATGATAAGAGAGAAATTCTTTTATGGCAGAAATCCCATAATTGTTTGGGATCACTGTAAATAAACTATTCCCATCTTTTATAACAAACACTAATCACTGTTCTCTTCCCACATTCTGAGTAAATTCAAACAGTGACTCCAAAAATGTGATATATCTTTTAAAACAGAAGGGGCATATACCAATGCTTGTTTCAGTTTGTTCCACCCACAATGGCAGATACTCAGTAACCCACTCATGGCCCAAAACAATGAGTCTAAATGGTGAGTTTATCCTGTCTTTATGTGCTTTGGGTAGCCCCTTTATAGCAGGCAGGACGGGGTGCTCCACCTTCACAAAGTCATAGATTTTCTCAGAAATAAGCCGCATCATGTATACCTCATTCAAAGTTGCATTAACATTATTAATGATGTGCCTAACTTGCATCACATCAATCACTTGATAGGTAGTTTCTTCTTGCAGCATCCTCTTCATCTTATCCAGATAGAAAACATGATCCATTACAATAATGGCTTGTCCTTTGTCTGCAGATCTAATAACAATATCAGAATTCCTGCATAACTCATTTAAGAGCCTTGGACTCAGCCAGGGTAAGATTGTAAAATTCATAACACCCCTCAGAGTGAACTATCTTTGCAATTTATGCCTCACATATTCTCAAAAAAATATCAAGCACAGGATGCAGGGGAGGTAAAAAAGTGATGGGTTTCTGTAAACATCTCACACTATTAGCAACACACTTCACTTTTCCAAACATTTTCTTGAGTGCAACATTATGACCAAATAATTTCAGGTCTGTCACAATTTCTTGCAACCTCAGGGATTGAGCAGGAATGAAAGTCCGTCCTTTATTAAGTACTCTCAATTGCACATCATCCAGCACCATATTAAACATGTTCAAAACAAGATTATATTCAGTGCCTTTATTCAAGTAGGCATTTTCCACTGTTTCCTCTCTGTGCTGATTGATCTGTCCCTTTGTTGGCAATTTTTGAATTTCAAAAGGATTGGGAGGATGGGAAAAACCCGATTTGATGGAAGGTTTAATCTTAAGTCTGGCTCCAAGTTCAAAACTATTCACAAATTCATTGATCTTATCCACTATAGTCCCTTGTTGCTTCCACAATGTATGTCTCTCTGTGGACTTAATGGTAGATAATTCACAATTAAATTTACTACTACCCTCTCCATGTCTTATGGCTCTATCATCTGTAACAGGTAAGCTAACCATCGTGGGTCGAACATGGAACAATCATATTCTCATTATGATTTGTGCCTTCTCCCTAAGACTTGGTTTTAGGCCATACAAAATTATTACCTAGTGAAAAATCTTGGTACTCTCTGTAATTTACACATCTTAAACTGCTGTAGCTTGTTGCCATATAACATGAGGATATAGAATAAATTATCAAACTTCGTAAGATAATCATTGCTGAGAAATCTCCTTTCAGTCTCCAGCTGCTTCCTTTCAACATCTTCAACAAGCTTCTTCTCTTCAGGTTCAAAAAAAGTCAATCAGCAGCTGCATATATTTAAAACTGGTTTCTGTATTTATCTTTTGCCATCGAGTCAAGAGATCAGGAAAGGTATTCCTGTAAGCAGGCATACGCATAACATGTTGGTCTGTAGGGACAATTTTAAAATGCAAGCAGGCTTCCAAATGAAGCTGCTGCCATTGGATACATTATATGATAAGTTACAGCTGCTTAAGAAGCATAAAGTACAGAGAGATTACCAAGATTTTTCAAAAGGTAATATTTTTGTATGGCCTAAAACCAAGTCTGAGGGAGAAGGCACAGATCATAATGACAATGTGAGTGTTTCATTTTTGACCCCAGGTGTTCTACCTGTAGTTAGCTCACCTGTTGCCAATGTTAGAGACACAAGACATGGAGAGGGTACTAGTAAATTTAATTCTGTATTATCTACATTTAAGTCCCCAGAGAGACAAACATTGCAGGAGCAACAAGGGGCTATAGCAGATAAGACCAACAGATCTGTGAATAGTTTTGCACTTGGAGCCAGATCTAAGATTAAACCTTCCATCGGATCGGGTTTTCCCATCCTCCCAGACAGAGGAAAATGTCTACTTGAATAAAGACACTGAATATAATCTTGTTTTGAACATGTCTAATGTGGTGCTGGATGCTGTGCAATTGAGAGTACTTAAAGAACTGACTTTCATTCCTGCTCAGTCCCCGAGATTGCATGAAATTGTGACAGACCTGAAATTATTTGGCTGTAATGCTGCACTGAAGAAAATGTTTGTAAAAGTTAACTGTGTTGCTAATAGTGTGAGATGTTTAAAGAAACCCAGCACTTTTTCCCTCCCCCCGCATCTTGTGCTTGATACTTTTTTGAAAACATGTGAGACAGAAATTTTGGAGGTTGTTCATTCTGAGGGGCATTATGACTTTTAGAATCTTACCTCGGCTGAGTCCAAGGCCTTAAATGAGTTAAGCAAGAATTCTGAGATTGTTATTAGACCTGTGGACAAAGGGGGTGCCATTGTTGTAAGGGACCGTGTTTTCTATCTGGATAAGATGAAGAAGAAGCTGCAAGAAGAGACTACCTATCGAATGATTGATGTGATGCAAATTAGGCACATCATTAATAATGTTAATGCAACTTTTAATGAGATGTACATGATGTGGCTTATTTCAGACAAAATCTATGATCTTGTGAAGGTGGAGCACCCCATCTTGCCTGGTATGAAGAGACTACACAAAGTACATAAAGACAGGATAAACCCGCCGTTTACACCCATTGTATTGAGGTGTGGGTAGCTTACTGAATATCTGTCATTGTGGGTAGAGAACAAATTGAAACAAGCATTGGTATAAGCCCTGGTTGTTTTAAAAGATACAGCCCAATTTTTACTGAGAATGTGGGAAGACAACAGCAATTGGTGTTTGTAAATAGGTTATTTACAGGGATACCAAATGATTATGGGATTTCAGCCATAAAGAAATTTCTGTCTAATCCTGGCTGATTTGATGAGCGGCTGATATGGCAGAATTGTTCCTTTCTCAGACTGACTCTTGAGAACAATGTCTTTTTATTTTATGAACAGTGCTGTTAGCAACTATGGGCAGTTGCCTTGGGCACAGCATGTGCCAACACCTATGCAAACTTGGTGTTGGCAAACTGGGAGGACAAGATTATGTTTGCTTCTGGCTATAAATGGTATGATTTACTGCAGTTCTATCAGAGATTTGTGGATGATGTATTCATCCTATGGGCAGGCAATATGTAGCAACTGTGGTCATTTGTGCAATATCTAGAAAGTAGCACCATTTTTTTTTAAATTTCCGATCCAATTAACCCAAGATGGTATAGATTTTTAAGATGTAAAGTTCTATAAAGATTCCATTGGTAATTTTCAGACAATGGTCCATGGAAACGTTTGTTGGAGGAACAGTTTGTTGATGCGGGACAGTATGCATCTGCTGCATATTTTCTCAAACATAATTAAAGGTCAACCATTACGAATGTCCAGGTTATGTATAAACAAAGACATTTACGAACAGGAGTTGGATAATTTATACATTCGGTTTGAAGTACGTGGCTATAAAGCAAAGGACATACACCGAATAGTGGCTGAATGTAGAGAATTAAGACAAACAAGAGGAAAACCATGGTTTGGACATAGAGCTTGAAGTTATGTTAAGTCATCTTCTGTTTCCCTCTCTCCTTCATTACATAGGATGGGCTTTGACCATCCCAGAATAGTGTTGAAGTACTACAATGGTATAAAGAGAATCTGGGAGGTGATCATAAGAAATTGGAAGATTCTCCTGACAGATGATTGAAAGGCACCAGTTTTTAGTTTTAGAAATGGCCTGAACTTAAAAAGAATGTTATACAGAGACATTTACCCACACTCATTAAGAACAGGAATAGTAGGCTTGCATAGAATGGGCACTTATCCATGCAAAGGTTGTAAAGGTTGTCAATATATTGGTACGAAGAAGATTTTTCAACACCCAGTGACTGAAAGGGTGTATAAACCTCATTTATATGTCAAAGGTTGGACCAAGAATATTGAGTATCTTGCTAAGTGTTCATGGTGTGACTTGTTCTATGTGGGGAAAATGACCCGGATGTTGAAGGAATGAACATTACACCACATGAGCAATGTGCAGTTGATGGTTAAACATAATGCACTTGCACAGCATATTAAAACTTATTCCTGCCACTCCTTTGTTCTTATGGTGTTACATGTACAATTTTTAAGTAGAAGAGGTGAAGATCTCCAAACTGAGATGAGTGAACTTAGATGGATAGCTGATCTGCAGGCAGATTGGCTACCAGGATTAAATGGAATGTTGCCTTTAAAGCCAGTACGTAGAGGGTGTACACCTGTTTGTTGATTTTAATTGGCTAGTTGATATCTTTTTAAGAGAGGAATGAGTTTTGTGTATATGGATCTGATGAAGAGCTTTGGCTTGAAAGTGCTTATCCTCTACATTTTTAGTTTTGTTTAATACAGTTCACGCAGTTGTGGCTTGAGTGGGTTTTGTTGTTTTTTACTTTGATTATGCATTAGCTTCATTGCATACAAAGGGGTCTTTTCTTATGAGCAGGTTTAAACTTACTGTTTCATTAAGTCCTGTATCTGCATGAAAGTAGTTAATCCACTTATACTCTATATTCTCAGTATTTAAAATAATATCTCCCCCCCTAAGATTTCAATTGAATGTTTTAATAACTCTAAAATTAAAATTGTTTGAATTCTGCATACTCATGACATGTTTTGCTAAAGCAATACTTTCCTGTGTATATCAGACAAATGCCCAGCAGTTCATTCTGTCAATATTCTATTAGTGTTACCAACATAGAATCAGAGACACTTCCACATGTAGCTAAACACTTTTTGTTTCACGTGTATCAAAAGTCTGAAAGCAGAATGTTTTTCTCATAACAGAGTGTATGAACTCATTATTTCTATTTATATATTTAGAAAACTGACATGCACAACATGGAACTGTACTCTTAATGACCATCTTATGCTTAGATTGTATATCCAAATCTTTAAAACAAAGTTGTTGTCTCAGATTTCTTCCTTTCTTATATGTACAATTCAGGTACTGTCCACTAATTTCTTTTACAATGTCACACAAACACAATATAGACTAATTTTGTTTGATAATAGTTTTGATCTTACTAGTATATGTGTTATATTTCAAACAATACCTTAACCTAGGCTGGGAGTTATTATTTAAATTTCCTGATGTTCCATTAATAACTTCATCAGAAAAATATGGTATTATCTATGTTATTCCTTTCACCCATAACTTTTTTCTATTATTATCTAAGATCTCTAGGTTATAGTCTCTATCACAAAATTCAAAATACATTTTATCAATCTGTTTTTACAATCATCTGTATCAGTGTTCAATATACTTGCTGATAAGAATTGGATATGAATGAAACCTTTATAAATATGGGAGGGATGTATACTCTGCCTACGTAAATATCTTGATGTTTGTACTTCTTTCCTATAAATCTTGGTACCTATTTTACCCTCTTGAATAAAGACATTAACTGCCTGATTTGGTGATACTCATGGCCATGGCCACTCACAATACTGACATCATAGACCACCTGCTGCCAGATATGGTCAAAGAAAGGCTTGTCAGCTATGACTTTCTTTAACTGGCATGATCCATGTTGATGGAGGGCCTGCACTATAACCTCCTTCTCAACATTTATGAATCCATGTTTATGTGAGACATTTTTTCTGGGGGGGGGGGGAGCATATCCCTGTATGGGAGTAAAAAATGCATAAAATATATGTATCAGAAAAAGAATGTGACAGGCAAGAAAAATATGCATTCATGTAGGCATCAAATGTACATAACTGATCTATATGAATATAATGGGGATGCACAAGCCAGTGCATTTCTTTGTGCCGGTCCCAAGCCTGGATAAATGGGGAGGGTTGCGTCAGGAAGGGCATCTGGCATACAATTTTGCCAAATCATACATGAAGACAACAGTACAGAAATACATACCAGATCGGTCAAGGCCCAGGTTAACAACGACCGTCACCAGTACTGTTAGCCAACAGGGTGCTGGCAGAAATTGGGCTACTGTTGGCCGAAGGAGGAGAAGAGAGGGAAGGCATGCCCAAAGGCAGGTAAAGGTTAGGACTGTGATAGTGAGGGTCGGAACTTTGAATATTGGCAGTATGACTGGTATAGGGAGAGAGCTAGCTGATATGATGGACCGAAGGAAGGTTGGTATATTGTGTGTGCAAGAAACCAGATGGAAGGGGAGCATAGCTAGGTGTATCGGAGGTGGTTTCAAATTGTTTTATCATGGTGTGGATGGGAGGAGAAATGGTGTAGGCATTATCCTGAAGGAACAGTATGCTAAGAGTGTTTTGGAGGTGAAAAGAGTGTCAGATAGAGTGATGTTTATGAAGCTGGAAGTTGATGATGTAATGAAGAATGTTGTTAGTGCATATGCTCCACAAGTTGGGTGTGTGATGGATGAGAAAGAAAAGTTTTGGAGTGAGTTGGATGAAGTGGTGATGACTGTACCCAAGGGTGAGAGACTGGTGATTGGAGCAGATTTCAATGGGCATGTTGGTGAAGGGAACAGAGGGGATGAGGAAGTGATGGGTAGGTATGGTGTTAAGCAAAGGAATGCAGAAGGTCAGATGGTAGAGGATTTTGCGAAAAGGATGGACAGTGTAGTTAAGCAGCATAGGATGGTGGTTTGTAGGATGACATTGGTGATCAAGAAGAGGAAGATGAGTGTGAGGGCAGCACCAAGGATCAAATGGTGGAAATTGAAAAAGGGTAATTGTGAGGTGATGTTCAGGGAAGAGTTAAGACAGGCACTGGGTGGTAGTGAAGAGTTACCAAATAGCTGGGTAACTACAGCAGAGCTAGTAAGAGAGATGGCTAGAAAGGTGCTTGGTGTGACATCTGGAAAGAGGAAGGAGGACAAGGAGACCTGGTGGTCGAATGAAGAAGTACAGGAGAGTATACAGAGAAAGAGGTTGGCGAAGAAGAAGTGGGATTGTCAAAGAGATGAAGAAAGTAGACAAGAGTATAAGGAGATGAGGTGCATGACAAAGAGAGAGGTGGTGAAGGCTAAGGATAAGGCATATGAAGAGTTGTATAAAAGGTTGGACACTAAGGAGGGAGAAAAGGACCTGTACCGATTGGCTAGACAGAGGGACCGAGCTAGTAAAGATGTGCAGCAGGTAAGGGTGATAAAGGATAATGAGGGAAACATACTCACAAGCGAGGAGAGTGTGTTGAGCAGATGGAAAGAGTACTTTAAAGGATTGATGAATGAAGAGAATGAGAGGGAAAGAAGGTTGGATGATGTGCGGATAATGAATCATGAAGTGCAGTGGATTAGCAAGGAGGAAGTAAGGATAGCTATGAAGAGGATGAAGAACAGAAAGGCTGTTGGTCCAGATGACATACCTGTGGAAGCATGGAGGTGTTTAGGTCAAATGGTAGTGGAGTTTTTAACTAGAATGTTTAATGAAATCCTGGAAAGTGAGAGCATGCCTGAGGAATGGAGAAAAAGTGTTTTGTTACTGATTTTTAAGAATAAGGGTGATGTGCAGAGCTGTAGTAACTACAGCGGGATTAAACTGATCAGTCACAGCATGAAGTTATGGGAAAGAGTAATGGAAGCTAGGTTAAGAAGGAAGGTGATGATTAGTGATCAGCAGTATGGTTTCATGCCAGGAAAGAGCACTACAGATGTGATGTTTGCTCTGAGAGTGTTGATGGAGAAGTACAGAGAAGGTCAGAAGGAGTTGCATTGTGTCTTTGTGGATTTAGAGAAAGCATATGACAGGGTGCCTAGAGAGGAGTTGTGGTATTGTATGAGGAAGTCGGGAATGTCAGAGAAGTATGTAAGAGTGGTACAGGATATGTACGAGGGTAGTGTGACAGCGGTGAGGTCTGTTGTGGGAGTGACGTATGCATTTAAGGTGGAGGTGGGATTACATCAAGGATCAGCTCTGAGCCCTTTCTTATTTGCAATGGTGATGGACAGGTTGACAGACGAGATCAGACAGGAGTCCCCGTGGACTATGATGTTTGCAGATGACATTGTGATCTGTAGTGAGAGTAGGGAACAGGTGGAGGAGACCCTGGAGAGGTGGAGATATGCTTTAGAGAGAAGAGCAATGAAGGTCAGCAGGACTAAGACAGAATATGTGTGTGTGAATGAGAGGGAGGATAGAGGAATGGTGAGAATGCATGGAGTAGAGGTGGTGAAGGTGGATGAGTTTAAATACTTGGGATCAACAGTTCAGAGTAATGGTGAGTGTGGAAGAGAGGTGAAGAAGAGAGTACAGGCAGGATGGAGTGGGTGGAGAAGAGTGTCAGGAGTGATTTGTGACAGACAAGTACCAGTAAGAGTGAAAGGGAAGGTCTACAAGAGGGTAGTGAGACCGGCTATGTTATATGGGTTGGAGACAGTGGCATTGACAAAAAGGCAGGTGTCAGAGCTTGACGTGGCAGAGTTGAAGATGTTAAGATTTGCACTGGGTGTGATGAGGATGGACAGGATTAGGAATAAGTATATTAGAGGGTCAGCCCAGGTTGGAAGGTTTGGAGACAAATCCAGAGAGGCAAGATTACGTGGATTTGGACATGTGCTGAGGAGGGATGCAGAGTATATTGGGAAAAAGATGCTAAGGATGAAGCTGCCAGGTAACAGGAAAAGAGGAAGGCCTAAGATAAGGTTTATGGATGTGGTGAGAGAGGACATGCAGGTGGTTGGTGTGACAGAGCAAGATGCAGAGGACAGGAAGAAATGGAAACAATTGATCTGCTGTGGCGACCCCTAACGGGAGCAGCCGTAAGAAGAATAAGAAGAAGATATGTATACAGCCTCCTAAGCCAACACAGTGACAAACCTAAGGCTGCAGAAATGTTTGCATTCAGAATATAAAGTAGCATTAACAATGAATCAAGTGCATAAAATGAAAATGTTACCAAAACAGTTCCTTTCTATATATGTTAAGGATTCAACTTTCTGATGGGATAACATTTGCTGATGTCAGGCATATACAACAAGCTTAACACAGTTCTTTGTCTAAAATGTAACTTTCACAATGCTACTGCTAATGTGAAAGTGTTCTCACATGTGTTCACATCATCAAAGCAATGTTGCTATAAAGGCATGTAACATTAGATAAGCATACTTCCAATAACAAGTGATATACTGTTTGTACTATCATAAATGGATAAGCATACATCAGTCAAGTTTTATCAAAAAATAACTTCACAGTAGTTTAGCTATTACTTGTAAAGAAACATCACATATTTACAGGATTTGTTGTACAGTCTGTCAAAAGTGATGCAACCACAGCAGTCAAACAGCAATATCTGAAGTTTATGAATCCAAGCACTCTTTCCTACTATGATACAAGTTACTTTACCCCAGATTAAGCTTATAGTGAAGATTAACCTCTCTGTACACTGTGAATATATAAATCAGATGTCAGGTTGTTATTCTTCATGAATCATTCTAGTGATGTGTCCAAGCACTAGTAGTACAAGAGTAAGTATTGAGAAGTGGGACTTGCTAAGGACTTGCAGGTGTAAATCCT